>NC_041056.1:159094-459094 GCF_900634775.1 Gouania willdenowi | reverse complement strand
TAAGGAAGGTACAGTAAACTGTCTGTAATATTTGTACTTGAATAAGCTTAAATAGGAGATTTAGCTTTAGCTTTGGTATTAGTGCTAAAGTGGATAAAACTGGTTTATTGTGTGTTGCTTTTTCCACTTGGCATGACTCAGCATTCCTCATGTTTTGCACCAATCATTGCGATCCTCAACATCTCCATATATTCACCACCCATTAAAGCCAACAATTGAAGAAAACCTCAGTCATGTCTGTCAGTGGAAATCTTAACATGCTTTCACTTGCTTTACACGCAGAGATGTTTATACATGCTTTGTTTCCATGACAACAACGAGACGGGGTGTGATTGTCAGTCACGCTCAGTCTTTTGTATTTAATGTAATATTTGTCAATTGTTTTGAAATGTTTATACACTTTTGTTTCTTAAATGTAATTATTTTTGCATATGCAATACAGTTGTGTGCGAAAGTCAGGGCACCCCTTTAAAAACAGCATATTTTATATATTTAAAAAGTTATATTCATATTTACTGTCTCTCTGGTATATGGGAAAAAAAGACAATATTGTCAGGAAACATTAATGCATAGTTACATTTTATTTTATAAATTGAACAAAATTACAAAAATGAAAAACATAATTTTGGCATGTGCAAAAGTCGGGGCACCCTGAGAGTTTCAAAGTGTCAGATTCTTTTTACAAGCTCAGACCTCTACCAGCTCATTGGTCCTGAAGCATGTGTCAACAATTGTCATTAGGGAGTGCCCGCTGGTGCCAATTTGAGGGTTTCTTAAATACGGAGACTCCACAAACCTTGTACAAACACTCAGCAACCATGGGTTCCTCTAAGAAGCTGTGTAAGACAGAAAAAATGAAAGTAATTGATGCCCACAATGCCGGGGAGGGCTACAAGAAGATAGCAAAGCGTTTTCAGCTTGCAGTTTCCACAGTGCGAGGCATAATTAAGAGATGGCAGGTGAGGGGAACTGTGGAGGTCAAGAAGAGATCTGGAAGACCAAGGAAACTCTCGGAGAGAACAGCTCGTAGTCTGGTCAGAAAGGTAAACCAAAACCCACATTTGACTTCAAAAGACCTCCAGGAAGATTTAGCAGACTCAGGAGTGGTGGTGCACCCTTCCACTGTGCGCCGATACTTGCACAAACAAGACCTTCATGGAAGAGTCTGTAGAAAAAAACCTTATCTATGACCTCATCATAAAATACAACGTCAAAAATATGCAACAGAACATCTACAGAAGCCTGATGACTTTTGGAAACAAGTGCTGTGGACTGATGAAGTTAAAATAGAACTCTTTGGCCACAATAAGCAAAGGTATGTTTGGAGAAAAAAAGGAGCAGCATTTCATGAAAAGAACACCTTGCCAACTGTTAAATATGGGGGTGGATCCATCATGCTTTGGGGTTGTGTTGCAGCCAGTGGGACAGGAAACATTGCTCGGGTGGAGGAAGAATGGATTCAATTAAATACCAGCAAATTCTGGAGGCAAATATCACAGCATCTGTAAAAAAGCTAAAGCTGAAAAGAGGATGGCTTCTACAACAGGATAATGATCCTAAACATACCTCCAAATTCACCATGGACTACTTCAAGAAACGCAAGCTGAAGGTTTTGGAATGGCCTTCACAGTCTCCCGACTTAAACATTATAGAAAATCTGTGGGTAGATCTTAAAAGAGCTGTGCATGCAAGACGTCCTAGGAATATTGCAGAACTGGAAGCCTTTTGCAAGGAAGAATGGGGAAAAATCCCAAATAATAGAATCCAGAGACTTGTTGTTGGCTATAAGAAGCGTTTACAAGCTGTGATATCTGCCAGAGGGGGTGTTACTAAGTACTGAAGGTACTGATGCTGTAGGGTGCCCCGACTTTTGCACATGCCAAAATTATGTTTTTCATTTTTGTAATTTTGTTCAATTTATAAAATAAAATGTAACTATGCATTAATGTTTCCTGACAATATTGTCTTTTTTTCCCATATACCAGAGAGACAGTAAATATGAATATAACTTTTTAAATATATAAAATATGCTGTTTTTAAAGGGGTGCCCTGACTTTCGCACACAACTGTATATTAGTGGTTCTCAATAAGGGGTACGCAGTGGCACTATGGGGGGGGGGGGTAATGAAACTCTGCATTATTTATATGGGTTTGCAGTTTTCCTTTGTTTATATCACATGAATGCAGTGAAGAAGAAATGTTTCACAAATCTTGCAATTTCTCACAAACAGTTCCACAAAATTCCTTGTAATTACACAAAAGTTGTTTGTAAAATACGTCATTTTTGAAGTGAAAATCCTGCAGGAACTGATATTGAAAATTAGGGTCCAATGATGTTAAAATTGCTCTTTTTCCCCAACCTAAAATCTGTGACCACTGGAGTTAAAACTGGTCTGTATTTTAATTTGAAAACCTCTGATTTAGAGCAAACAAAAGCAGCACAAATTAGTATTTTGACTGAAAAAAGTTAGTAAATGATCTAAAAAGCTGCTAAATGATGTAAAATCAGGCTGAATATTTCACTGTGACATCATCAATCACATGATTTCAAGATGGAGGAACACAGGCTCTAAAACTAAAGTAGTCCTGTGTGTGTGTGTGTGTGTGTGTCACAGCACGACCTCGTGCCTTTGTCGTCTTCTCAGATGATTATCAGTGACTGAACTGTTATTCAATGTGAGCGTTTGGTCACATGACGACGGCTGTACTTTCACACACACACCACAGTCAGTCTGTTGTTGTGAACGCTGTGTTCCTCCTCTGGGCTACAGTCAGGATTCTCCTTCTGCTCCACCTCTGACCTTCTCACTGAGCAGAATAACAACATGTGTTATAGCAGGGGTTCTCCACCTTTTTTAGCTTGTGACCTCAAAAATAAAGGTCCCAGTGAGTGGGGACCCTCCAAAATAAAGGTCCCAGAGAGCAGGGACCCTCCAAAATAAAGGTCTCAGAGAGCAGGGACCCCCACTGTAGCTGAAGGTGGTTGAACACAGACATGAACATTGAAGAACAGTCATGTGGAGACAGGACCATCTATAAGGGGGAATAAAGGAGAGATTTTTGGGGTCCATCCATAAAGTCAGTAAAATGATGGTCCATTGTTCTATGAATCTGTGGTAACCACATTTATTTATTCATCTGAATAATATCCACTGTTATCCAGGAACGTTTATTATTATTATTATAGTCATCTTAAAGATGGAAATCATGGTTTTAATCACTAATAAAATGGTTCAAAGTGACCAAAAATGGAGGAAAAGGAGGAGAAATGAGATTTTAAAAACCACAGAAAATGGTTAAAAGTTGTAAATTAAAGTGGATAAAAACAGACAGAAAAAGTGGTAAAAATGGTTCAAAGTGTTAATATTAGAACAATTAGTTTAAACTGGTAAATAATGGACATGATTAATGGTGAATGTGGTTAAATTGGCAAAAATAATCCTGAAATCTGGTGAAAAGAGGTTAAAAATGACAATAATGGATCAATGTGTGACATTGGGTGAAAATTGAAATTTGATGGAGAAATGGCAGAAATGTAACAAAAATGCATTAATTAAGTAGTTACTTGAATAAGTAATTAAATTGTTACATTTTATTGATAATGGTATCATGTCTTGAATTTAATCTTAGAGGTTTTGTGTTTTTTTTTTTCTAACAAGTGTTTAGTAAATTATTAAAATCTGAGAAACAAAGTTAACTGTAGGTCGACTAACTCTTATTTAAACTTACCTAATGTCCTGTTTGAGTCATTGTTGGTTCATAAAAGCTGGTTTATTGTTGTCATTACAGATGTTTGTTTCACTTCCTCCTTTGCACTCAGTGATGGTAAATGATCATCTTTTAGCTGCTGTAAATGCAGATTACATCACATTTGGTTGATAGACTATCATTAAAGAAACACAGACTAGACGTATTCGTTTCAAACCAACCGTGTTTGTTGAAATGCTTCTGCTTTTTAACACGAGAGTGTTTATTTGTCCTAAAACTGTTCAATTTTCTTTTAGTATGACATTTTTTAAATCTGTTAAAGAAAATGTATCAAAACAAATGTATTAATAAGTAAAAGTAAATAAAATGCAAAGGTAAAGAGGAGATGTTTGACCAGAGAGACATGTAAACCCATGTAAATTTGCGATGGTAAAACAGGGAACGGGACCCAGATAAGCAAACTGCTTCTCTCGTCTCCTTTTTCAGCATGTACAAAAAAAAAAAAAATGTACAAAAAAAAAAGTGAATGTAACCATGTCGGAAATAAACTGAATAAATAAATAAAATAAATTTACATTTAAATATACTAATTATGGGCGTTATTCTCTCGTCTGGACTTCATTTTTACGCACCTGCAGTTACGCTTTTCTCTGGTCCAGGTTCCTGACACGCCCACTGTGTGTAAGGTTATGTTTTACCAACGCTTGTAAATGTCATTGAAATCTGTGAAAATTATAAAGTTCACTTTTAATTTGAAACGCCTTCATTGATAAACAATGTAACAGATTGGTTTGATCAGATTATTGATCAGATTATTGCTGTGTGACTGAGTCAGTTAAAATACAGAGGTATGTTTACAGTGAAACAGAACTATTAACTTCCATAATACACAGTTTTAAATATAAATAGTTTAAAGTGACCTGAGCCTCATTAAAATATGTGTGGGAACAGTTTGTGTTCCATCCTCATCTGCATATGACAGCATGTTTCACTCTGTAGTGGATCAAACTGTGACTTTACGTTGGACATAGTATGAAAATAGTTGAATCACTGTGACCAACGTGGACAGAAGTCTGAGTTTTAATTAATCACACAGCAGCAGCTGAGTGATCACAGCTGCTGCTGTGTGACGCATGAGTCTGTGTGGCTTCAAATGTAACTAAGTCCATATTTATAGTGTAATATAATGTTTCACCTTATGGGGGCGCTGCACTTATTCCAGGGTTAGAAGAACGTAAGAGGAAAAGGACTTACACACACTGGAGAATGCGCGTAAAGCCAGATTTCAATGGAAACGCCCACATTTCAGGGCTGCTCCACCCACAGTGCGTAACTGTGATGAAGGTGTGCAGTGACTGACTTAAGTACAGGAGGAGAATAGCATACAGACAGAAACGGCACCACTGTGTAGTTTTTACACTTACACACATGGTAGAATAGAGTGAATGATATGAATTATAATATATTCATAAAATGTGACATATTTAAAAAAAAAAAATTATAAAAAAAGAAAGTTAAAGCTGTGAAAAATGCAAATTGAAATGTTTTATAATATTTTATTTTTAATTAACGCTTCCTCTTATTTTATATTGTGCATTGTTGGAATGTCAGTGCTAAATAAATATTTTCATATTTTTAATTTATTTATTCTTTGAAACATTAATATTGATTTATACAATTACAATGTTTTAATTTTAGTGGTTAATACACAATCAGATTAATAAATTGCATCATAATTTACTTCAGTTTTTAACCAATAATTTTTATTTCATTGCATCCCTAGTTTTAAATATGATACTTGACTTTACGTCAAACACTGTTTTTTAAGCTTTGAAATGTTAGTGTTGAATTGTTCATTTATTAGATTATTACTCAATTATTACCACCTGCAATAAAGGGGGGTTCACTGTACGTCGTTTATATTCTCATAAATATATCTGTGTTTTAAACGTCCTCTGGCTTCAGTGCCGTGAGGTTTCCAGTCCTCGTCCTGACTTGTTGCATGAAAACCTGACACACTGCATTTGTCTCAGCGATACTCAACAGCTTTAGGGCGTAATCATCCGCCTCACCGACAACCAGCGGAGCGTGGGGGAGTTCTGTGAAATTAGGGGCTAATGTTGGAAACCCTAAAACGGAGACAAAGCTGAGCTTTTAGCCTGAAACATGTGTTTAGCTGTGGGTTAGGGTCAGAGGTCACAGAAGTGCGTCAGTAACTGAGAACGTGAGGTAGAGTCGTCATCTGTTTGGGTTGAAGTGCCCATGAGCAACAAATGCTGATTGTTTGTAGCTGTGAAATGTTGTCATGGAAACGTCTGATATATAGATACTAGAGATACTTAAAAGTCCTATATCATGCAAATCAACTTTAACCTTGTTACAAAGTAAATTCCTGATCAAAAACATCCTAAAGTATATTATTGGGGTTTCTTCCTAATCTCTGAGAAATCCTCAATAATCTGCTCTCTGAGCTGATGCTCTTATGAAAAACAAGTGGTTCATAATGCTAGTGATGTCATTAGCATTATGAACCGCCCCCTCCAGGAAGTGCCTGCTGCTGGTGCCACGCCCCCACTGTGAACCCTAACCCAGGGACAGACGTCGTATCACCTTTGACTTGATCTGACGTGTTTGTGACCCAATGATAAACAACTGATTATCACCTTTAATGAACTATTCCTGATTTAATAAAGATGAGGAGGAGAAAGTGAATTATCAGCTTAAAACTCCTGTAAGTGTTTGAATCTGTTGCTGGATGAACTCACAATAGTCTGTTAAATATCATGTGTTTTACTGTAATATACAGTTTTTTGGCTGAAAACAATAACAGTGTGTGGATAATAAGAGAAAATCACTTTAGTGATCAATGATCTGCCTCAGAGTGAGTCATGCAGGCAACTCAGTGTATAGACACGCCCACTCATGAATATGCATAAGCAGGCAGCAAACAGCCCATTGGTCAGAAAGTGACGTTTCAGAGACTAAAACTCTAGAAAACAGACGAGTTTGGGAAAATAAAGCTCATATACTATGATTTTGCGGTTCTTTGAACAAAGGGAGATGATGGTGAAAAATGCATGATATGGACTTTTAATACATACATACTTTAAGGTTACAGACATATGTTTGATAGATCAAAGATGTAAACTGGATGTAGAGATTTACTGAGTAGATGTTTTGAAGGTAAAAGTAAAAGTGTCCATAAATAACAGTGTAAACGCACTGTGATGGGAGCACGCCAGAGCAGTGTTGGGGTTCAGTGCCTTGCTCAAAGGCACCTCTCCAGCTACCAGAACAACTTCAGTTTTTGGTCCGCACTGGGACTTGAACCAGCGACTCTATTCTGGATAGAGATGTAGAAAGACACTAAAATGATACTTTGATAGATATTTGGTTTAGAGAAAGATACATATATCAGAGAGATACAAATGATACTAGAGTTAGAGATAAATACAGTACTAAATAAATAAATACATAGAGATGTACTAGATAAATATTAGAGCGGGGACAGAAATATACGTGATAGATACTAGATAGAGATAGATAATTGATATAGAGAGATGCTAGATAGACAGTTGGTAAGCAGAGAGAGATTCTTCATAAACAGAATCTTTATCTACAGATTGCTAGATTAATTTTTAATATTATTAAGCTGCGTTTAGCTCCAGCAGGCTATTGCTGAGTCAGCAGCACTGACGTCACAAAAGTGTTTCAATCACACTTTTCCTGTAGACATCTGATTGGTGCAGCACCACGGCTATGGGCGGGGCTTAATAATAATAATAATAATGCACCTTACTTTTGTAACCAATCTAACAGTGCAACATTAGGTAATAGTAATAAAAACGTGTTAAAAGAGCTTGTGTTCCCACAGATAAACTTATTCTTTAAGCCTGTTTTACTGTTGTTGCTATTTTCAGTTTTCAAACGTTCTGGAACCATCTGTTGTTCACTGTGAGTCAGTAAAGAGGAAATGTCACAACCTGCTTCATGTAATATCGTCTTAAACAGAAAAACAATGTCAATCCCAGAACGGAGAGTGAAACAGACTCTTTGAGGTCGCGTCCCGTCTGCAGGAAGCTGAGATCGTACTTCCAGGAAACGGCAAAGCTCAGCTTTTACATCTCAGACAGAAACGCAGACAAACTGGTCCCACGCACTTTCAAAACATCCACCAACATCTGAGAAACATGACCAGTGATGACTGAAGAACTGATGCTATCGTCACTCTCAGAATAATGATTATTGTTATTAACTCATATCATCCTCAATCATTACTATAATATTAAATACGTGCCTCCAGAAAATTATCTTCAGAAAATTGCTGAACAAGTTTTTGTGTCCGACACTTTGTTTATTTGTTGAATCCATAAATAAAGCCTTGAGCTGTTCTCTAGCGCCACCATCAGGACAAACTTTTAGAATCAATTTATCTTAAATAGTTTTCATCCAAATGTACTGACAACATGAATGAGCACTAGAGTATGAACCCTATTGGTTGTGATGACGATATGACATTTCCATCAAACGTCGTGTATCACTTTCAGCAGCACACAATGAAACATATTGATTGATGTTGGTGACTCATCAAATTAGGAAAAGTCATGAACTATGAAGCAAAAAATAATAACGGTAAACTTTGAATGGGGTCAAATGAACCCAAGCATTATAGGATTAATAACAACTGTCTGAGCTGTGAAACTGTAACATAATCAGAAACACAATCAACATTAAACTATGCAAACAAACATATTAAATAGTAAACAAAAGTTAGACAGGTACACTAAATAATAAACAAACTGTAACAACCGACCAACGACTAAATATGTAAACCTAAAAGGAAATGAATAACTAAGTTTAAATCACTATCAAAATAATAAAGATGTACGTTCAATGACTAAAAACTACCAAATAAACCAAAGGATTAACTAAGAAACTAAATTATTATTATTTAAAGTGTGCTGTGACAGTTTGTGTTCTCACGTCTGTGACGTAACAAACATCAACAAGCACCAAATTCTTCAAGAAGCTTCATCTGAGCATTATTAATGATAAACAATGACCGAATGATTTCAGCTTTGAACGTGGCGGAGGCTGGAGGTTGACCAATCAGATGAGAGCTATAACCCTTAGCCCCAGGTCCAAAGTAAACAAACAAAATTACAGAAAAACAGCAAAAATAACAGAAACACATACAAAAATACACAACATGACAACAGAAAGACACAAACGTGATGAAACTACAGACAAGAGGACGAATAATAGAGAAATTTACAAAATGACAACAAAAATGAAGAAAATTATGAAAGAATAAAAAAAAGAAACAGACAAGACAACTAAAAGTACATAAAATAACATTTTACAAAAAAGGACTACAAAAACAACACAATAATACACAAAATGACAACAGAAAGACACAAAAGTGATGAAAATAAAAACAAGAGGACTAAAAATAGACAAAAATAGAGAAATTTACAAAATGACAATAATTCATCATATGAAAACAGGTAGACATTAAATCAAATGAGGAAACTAAAATTACTCAAAAAAAAAAAACAGAACAATTTACAAAATGACAAAAGAAAATACAAAAAAAATAATACAGAAAACTAAGCAAAAGTAGCACAAAACGACTGAAATACACCAAAATAATCTAGAAACACACAGAACATAATAGTTTCCCATCCTGGCTCCAGTGTAGGATTAATGTGGGAGGAGCTTCTGTCTGCCTCATCCTCACACACACACACACACTGTTGGTGGGAACAGGGAGGAGGGTGAAGCCCATCATGGCGGGCGACCTGAAGCTGGAACTGATGCAAGGTCACTGAAAACTAAGATAGTGGCAAGCAGACAAAAGAAGGGGGTGTGTCCTTCAGTGGGGGAGGGGCTGAAGTAGGGTGTGGAGGGGGACGTCAGACACATGATGAGAGACAGAGACCGGTTTCACTAAAGACTGATTGGAAACGCACAGAAAAAGCGGTTAATGCTACAGCTGTTCTACGATGAGTGAGAGTCACTAATGATGTCATTGGCTAAAGGCTGTGTAATATGTTCCACAATTAAATTAAAGCAAAATTAAACGTTGAGAAATGATTCCATTCAGAATTAAAATCATAATAAACCAACCACTTACTTCAGATTTAGGTTGAATTCAGAACAACCTTTTTCAATGTTTACAAGGTCAAAAGCATTTATTCTGAATGAAAGCTCTCATGTAAATGTGTTTAGTGTGTGTTTACAGGCCTGATCTCAGTGACTCAGCACTTCCTGTTGGTTCTCACTTCCTCTTTCTGTTAACTCTCCATTTTACACATGTTGCATTCATGTCCTCCTGGTCCTGTGGGACATTTGAGTTTCTCCTCAGTCCTTAGTGTGTTCTGTTGTGTGGATATATAAAGTTCCCTTTAGCATTAAAAAAAGTCAAAATAGAATGTGATGAAATACCAAAAAATAATGGAATCATAATGACTATAAACTAATGCAAAGGTTCTCAACTGTTGGGTTTGGGTCCAAAAGTGGTTCACAGCAACGTTTTCGGTCATTTCTGACAATTTTTCTGTGCAGCAACAAAAGACCAGTAACAAGCTCCAATACTTTTATTTTGAAGTGATTTCACAGCAGGTGTTAATATTAAATGAGTGATGTTTCTCTCTCTCCTCAGCACACCTCTCTGTCTGGCGGCCGCTCAGAGAAAAGCAGCGGCTGGTCGAGTCGCTCGCTCGGCGCTCGATGCCGTAACTCCATCGCTCTTTGCTCGGACGAGCATCCGCACATCGGAAACTACCGACTGCTCAAAACCATCGGGAAGGGCAACTTTGCCAAAGTCAAACTGGCTCGACACATTCTGACGGGCAAAGAGGTGAGTTTTCACCATAACACAGTTAGCATGTATGCTAGGTAGAAAACAATGTGTTCAGGTCACATTAGAAGCATTTAGCATGTGTGTGTGTGTGTGTGTGAAGCATCTCACACATCAATGAGTTAATGCAGGGGTTCTCGTGGTTGGCGACGGCCGTTTATTGTCACTTGTTTATTTATTGTTTTTAATGATTTAAAGTTCATTTGAACAATATTTTGGTGAAGCATTATTTAGTGTCAGTCTTTCCTTTTCTGTTTTTATTCATCTAATTTGCAACTTTTAACCAATTTCTATTGTTTTTAAAATCTAGTTTCACCACCTTTTTTGTTGACTTTGAACCCGTTGTATTTGTGATTAACCAGTGCCCTCAGTACAGTAGAAATGTGTGTGCGTGTTGTTAATCCTCTCATTAGTTGTGTTTGTTCAGTGGATCTCAGCCTCTGCTGTGAACTAGTAGCTAATCTGATTTAAATAAAATTATAATAATAATAATGCATTCAAACGAATGGAATTCGAACCCCAACCCTTCGGTTATTGGACGACCCACTCTACCACTACCTGCTCGTCATTTCTGAATGACGAGTCTTTACACTCAGACTCATGTGATGAACAAACTCAAAAGTTAGCAGGATGCTACTTTTAAACGTCGTAAGGAGTCTAACTTGGAGAAGTTAACGGCTCACTTCTCCAGATAACGGCCACCATATTGGACACAATGCTCTGAGACCTGGACTTCAAGGCTGAGGGAAATTGTGTTTAACTTGACTGAACACAAACCAATATCTTCATTGACTCCCCACAGCCAGCTGTTCTAGGCCGGTTCATCTATTCTCCAGGATGTTTGTGTCGACTGACGCCCCCCCTCCTCTTCTTCACCACCACCTAAAAACTTTGTTTCTGAATCAGGTCTCATCAAGGTCATTTCACGTCATCTGGCGATGGGCTGAACTGTACAGAATGAAGTGAAAGAAATGAAGACTCGGCGCCTTCTTTTGCCCCCCTTCCCCGCAAGCGAGGCGCCTGTAAGCGGCTTCACGCCGCCCCCAATGGCTGGCTGCAATCCTTTCCTCTGTCCCCAACCCTCAACCCTCTCTAAGGGAGCATAGTTTGGGACCTGCCTTTTTGCCCTCTCCTTACCTACCGACTTTTCATCTAAGCATGATGGCGCCGCAGATGGCTGCCTCGGTGTGTTGGTGCGCATGTTCTTCTCACTAACTGCCAAGTTAAATTCCTTGTGCTGTTTTAAACTGTACTTGGCAAATAAAAACCTTTGTGATTGTGAAGTAGTGTTGATGTAATCCTAACATGCCCACTAACGAAGTCTAAAAACCTCAAGAAATGAGCTTTAATGGAACTGTAAACTGTAAGATTTTTGGTTTTTATTCTCTCTTATATAATCATGTTTTGAGTTTTTCTAAGAAGCTAAAGTTGATCATTGTTAAATCCATTTAAATGTGAAAAATGTGTTAGTTTTCCTTCTATTTTTGTCTTGCAGGTTGCGATAAAGATTATAGATAAAACTCAACTGAACCCGACCAGCCTGCAGAAGGTAAGACAAACTTTATGAACTTTATCACTGTAGATAATGACCAGCTCTAAAGTACAGTGTCTCGTATTTCATTTAATACCAATCTGTGCACGTCATGTGACTGTGTGTGTATTATTTAGATTTAAGGTCCTTCAGCTCACCTTTGTCAAACTCATGGCCCGGGGCCCAAATCCGGTCCTTTGTTTGGAGCATTCAATTAGAAAAACATGAATCATTGTGTGAATTAAACAATATTTGCAGGGGTTTTGATAGTTTTTGATTAATTTTGAATGTCAAACTGTTGAAAAAACACAAAATTATCCTCAAATTGTAACTAATTTCCTTTAAATTGATAGAAATTTGTCACAAAATCTGGGAAATTTGAAATGAAGATCGTGTTGGGGCTGAAATCTGTCACTTATTGCTTGGATATGGTTTTTTTCTTACATATTTTGTATTTTATGTATACGTAGAATGAACAATAATGTTAAAATGACTTGTTTTCCAACATAAAATACGTGGCCCTCTTGAGATCAAACTGCTCCGTATTTGGCCCCTGAACTAAAATAGCTTTGACGCCCCTGGTTCAGCTGATAAAAGCCTGTATCTTCAGTCTGAGAATGACGGTGGTGGTGCAGTCGGAGGGAAACAGTGAGGACCTAATGTAACCACCATGCCTCCACTCAGACCGCTGCATGCTTGTCTGTGTCATTCAGGGTCATGCATTAGCATTAGCTACATGTGCTGCATTCAGGAGCCTAATGCGATTAAGCCGCGTCTCGTCTGAACTTTGCCCGCTGAGTCTTTGTGTGTTTGCTGAGTAGCGGCCCACGGGCCCGCAGAGGGTAATGCAGCGTGCACGTGATAATACACACTGTACTGTACTACGTTATTGTAGGATCTTCTCTGGAATAATGCAGGTTAATAAATGTGGGTCACTCTGTGGCTGCTTCCCAGTGCAGAGGTGGTGGGTTTGAATCCTAAACTATCTTTACTTCGTGGCTGTCGGTTGGAATAGATGAGACACTTGTATTTAATGTACAACTTAATATTAAAATATGATTACAGGAGATAGAAAGGGGCAGTACTATCTAATGGTTTATCTACAGTAATAAACATCCTTTAGCTTCATTCAGAGGAACAAAGTGTAAAAAGTTGTGTTTCCTCCATTGTTATTACACATTTTATAAAAAATCATCTCCAAACGGGACAGTTTTTCTCACGTTGTGACGTCACGTAGCAGAAACTCCTCCTCCTGACAATCCTGGCTCCTCCTACCCTATAAGAATGTGAGCTCCTCCCTCTCAGACTACATCACAGCTAAAACAAACACTGTGGTTTCATATAAAATATACTGTATATTATACTTTATTGTCATATGTGTAAAATATATTCTTTTTGGAATCGATTAATCTCGAACTTAATCAGATATTTTTTTGGTTTTGTTTTTGTTTTTAAGCAACCAAAACAAATAATGCCGAACAAAAATGATGTGGCTGTAAAATGATCAAGCATTATTTCTCAAAAAAACAGAGATATTTATTCCAACTTGAACATTTGTCTCCAAAACTAAGCCCATTTATTGCAATTTAACCATTTAGTGTTTCTAAGTACCAGTTTAATTCATGTGATGTCATCAAAGTGATGGTAACCATGACAGCTCTGTCCCATTGGTGTGACTATGTAAAACACTTTGTGACCTCTGTCTGTGAAAGCTGCCAACAATTAAATAACAATACAGTTAAGTCAACTTACTGTAAAACTATGAATACAAACATTAACTTAAATAGTTTTGTTAATTTTGTCTTAATATAATACAACATAACAAAAAAGGATTTCTGCAAATTACCCACCTGAGAACAAAGAATGAATAGATACACAATGTCTACAATTTATAAAAAATTAATGTTAATAAAACAATTAGAAATAAGAATCACACCTTTTCAGCTGTATTCTCAATTTTTGTGCTTGTACAATAACAAAAGTGTGTGCATAGCAAAATATAATCACTAGTGATCAGCTGTTTGCAGTCATCGTCTATAGACACGCCCACTCATGAATATGCATAAGTAGGTCCTAAAACAACCTGTTTTTAGAACTGCTGAGAAAGTGACTTTTCAGAGGCTAAAACTCTGGAAAACACGTGAGTTTAGTCAAATAAACCTCACATACTATGTTTTTAGAACAAATGGTGAAAATAATAATAATAATAATCTTTAAAGAAGAAAAGTCCACATTTAGATTTTTTCAAAAAAGGTAACTTTTTACTTGATCAATCCCATCATGCTTTGCACATCGTTACATCACACCCTAAATCACCACCTCTGTTTATACCATCACATACAGTACAGTGTGCTCAATATAATCACATCATATAACTTTAAATGTAGTCAATGTTTTTTTCTACTTAATCCTAACATTATGTTTCAGGGTATACTTATTTACATTTTAATGGCTTTTTCTAATTCTATGTAAGTACTGATCAACTAAACGTCCTAAAATCATGCCAAAGATACTTAATAGACATTAATTAAGTTGAATCTTGTAAATAATTGTATTTTTCAACACTCCAGAAGTGTTTTTTTCATGAACAGGACAGAGATTTCAAACTGCTGCTCTATGTAACATGAATAGATGAAAAAGAACATATTTCAAAGCAGTGAAACCACTTTGTTCCCAAAAACCTGAAAAAAACAAAACATCAAAGCTCAAACATAGACTCAGATGTTTCCCAGCAACAAGACAACAGCGACTTGGTTCATTACCTCTGTTTGCTCTAGGCATGGTCAACTGGTGACCCAGGAGCCACATGTGGCCCTAGCTTTAATTTTTTGTGGACCTGGACATAAACACACAATATGACACCGACAACACAAGGCGACAACAAAAATATCCAAAATTACTAGAAAAATGTCATTAGACACAAGATGTTTGACCAATCCTGCTTCAGATGACCTTTTGCTAACGTATATTTGTGTCTTTGTTGCTGCTGAAACAACTCTATTTTCCCTGAGAAAGTATTATCGGTTACTGGGCGTCTGATCTGAAGCGTTCAAGGAAAGAAGAATCCAGCGTACACGACCTTCAGAAACAGATCAGACCCATGAATCAAAGCCTTTGAGGGGAAAAGACGCTGGGACAGTGTAAATCTTTGTTGGGAACCAGTAAAGGCTCTGATTTAGGAGAGGACTGGTGGTCAGGGTGAGCACCGTGTGGATGTTTGTGCTGGGATCAGAAAAACAATGGACGCGTCCCAACGCCAGGACTCAGTCAATGTTTGACCAACGCAAGGATTTAAAAAAAAAAAAAAAAAAGCAGCGCTCCTGATGACCCGTGTCAGAATGAGCTCTAGGCTTGATTGGATCAATGGAGGTGACTCGACAGTTTCAGCAGAGAGTGGACACGGGGTGGGGGTGGGGTAGGGGGTGGGGAGGAGATAATTCCTCCTTAAAGCCTCAATGAACAGCTGATGCCCTTTAATTCAATTACACTCTCTCTCCCTGTGGAGATGTGCACATGAACACCCCCACCCCCACCCCACCCACTGGTTCTCCACCTTTCTAGGGGTGGACCATCACGTGCTGTATTTGTACGCCTACGCCCTCTCCAGCACAAAGCATTGTCCCATTTATTGCACCAAGAAATAATACAAGTAAGAAAAAAAATTGTGCTTCAATTCTTAAATTCTTATACAGTGGTTCTCAATCTTGGGGTCAGGAGTCTATTTGGGGTCGTCAGATGCTTTCAAGAAACTGGGATTTTTTAAATTTTTTTTTTAATAATTTGAGTCAATTTTTGCTTATTTTTGCCATATTACAATTTTGAACAGGGGTTTTCAATCTGCCTGATTAAAATTTTATATATATTTGTTTTTCTTTATTTATATTTTTTTTAAATTGTTGTTATTAAATTGTTTTATTTATTTTTATTTTCTATTTTGCATGCATTTAAAAAACAATATATAATATCACAGAAATAGAGCTTAAATAATTATAATTTTTTCAAATGAAAACACCACAAATAATCTCAAACAACTGTATTCTATACTTTCACTTTCTCAAATATAAATCTGGTTAAAATAAAATGCAGAATGAAAATATCTGAGCTGGTGCTTATTGTTACTCTCTACACAAATACTGACTACTTATGTATTCATATCACAGTAAAACAAACATGATCAAAAACTCATTTTGGAGAAAAAAAAAGTCTCTGTGGTTTCATGACAAGAAAAAGGTTGTTTAACCACTGATTTCACCTATTTTTATCATTTGTTTCGTCTGTTTTTATCCACTCTAATTTACAACTTTTAACCCATTTCTGTGTCTTCTTTTTTAAAATCCCATTTCACCTCCTTTTCCACCATTTTTGGTCACTTTGAGCCATTTTATTAGTGATTAAAATTAAGATTTCCATTTTTAAGATGACTATAATAATAATAAACAGTGGATATTATTCAGATGAATAAATAAATGTGGTTATCACAGATTCATAGAACAATGGACCATCATTGCTCTCTGGGACCTTTATTTTGGATGTTCTAGTAGATGATTTTGAAGGATTTGTGTCTGTATAGATTTTACGTTCCGCTGATGTCGTCTTTTTCATCGATTGTGTCTTTTGTCCTGTTGTTGGGAGCCGTTAACGCTGCTGTGTAATGGACAGTGGTTGATCATTCCTGTGTGTGTGTTGGTGGTGCTACTTTCTCACAGTGGTCACTACTGTGTGGATGTGTCTAATAACACATACATTCTTTACCATCGTGGGAAATTTCACTAAAGCCAGTGTTGTTTGTGTCCACACATGAAACCGATGTTTTATTCTGGATATCTACAATCTGTGTCTGACAGTGAGGAGGAAACACACACACACACACACACACCCTCAGGCGACAGTGGTGTTATGTCATCCTAGAGCAGGCGTTGGCACATTATGAAACAAACATGTGGTTGATGGGAATTCATAGCGTTTAGAAAGAGGAACGCTATGACCTCATTGATCCTATATATTATTTTACATCCACCCAATTTAAAATAGCCTATAATGACCTTACATTGCTTATATAAGGTAAATATAATCTATATTCGCCTTTCATTGCCTTTATAAACCCTTTATTGACCTCATATGTCAAACATATTCTCGGGCCAAACACGGACTAGTTTGATCTGAAGTTGGTGGCAAATTTTAGGCGGGAAAGTGAGTAAATTCCACATTACTGCCCTATAAATATTTGTAATGGAAGTTACAGACAATATCCAATCTTTAAATTTCCTTGAATTTGTGACTAATTTTTAAATTTAGGGGGGAAAAAAAACTGTGAAATAATTTTAATAAAATTTTAGGATTTTGGAAAACAAAGATTTTGTTTACAAAAATTTGTGATTAAATATCACTGTCATCATGTGATAAAAGCGTGGGAAAACGTTGAGCCATGGCATATATTATAATTTATGTATTGTGAATTTCTGAAATATCTACAACTGAATTACTTGATATTTTTACACAATTATTCATGTTTTCTGTAACCTGAAATTGATTCTCTAAAGGGCCGTATTTGGCCCTCGGGCCTTGAGTTTGACACCTGTGACCTACATTGACCATAGTTTGGTCCTTATATCCCCTATATTGGCTTTGTAATGCATATATTAACCTTATATTACATATATTGATCTTATTTCCTCATTGTACTCAGAGGGTTCTCGGTTCAAGTCTCACCTGGTCCATCACTGTGGGATGTTGAGCAAGTCCTTTAACCCTGAACATCTCACCAGGCGCCGCAAAATGGCTGCCAACTGTTCCCCAGGGATGGGTTAAATACAGAGGACACATTTCAATATATATGTGTAACAACATCTATACATGATGAATAAAGGCTTAAAGCCCAGTTTAATTAAATTAATTAATTTAAATATATTACATATATTGGCCTTTTATTACATATATTTAACCTCTTGTTACTCGTATGGTCTTGTATTGACATCATTTACTTGATATTTACCTTATATTGACTTCATACTGCCTATATCAACTTTATAATAACTTATTATGTTTTATTTTTAAATTATTATTATTATTATTATTCAATAAATGAAACAACAATAATTATAGATATAGCCTATATAGATATGTTTTTTTATTTTGTATTGCCCGTATGGGTCTTTCATTGCCTACAATAATTGATTGATTATAATTTATTAATGGAGGAATTCACTTGTTACAGCAGCAAAAAGATTGAAAAAAGAAAGGAAAAGAAAAATATACAATAATTACCAGTAAATATACATATAAATACATTTGTGGTAAGTGGAGGTCTTGTATATAATATTAAAATAAAACAAATGTTACATTATGATGTTATACTGTCTATAATGTATATATATGTATAATGTATAATGTTCCTGCTTCTCTGCTTTTAAATGTTTTTGATGTTGTTGGTCTTTGGGTGGTAAATATGATAAATCTCTCACTTTTATCTGGCTCTCTCTCCAGCTTTTTTAAACATGTGATAATAAACCTCATTCTTAAACAACCCAATCTTGATCCGGGGGAGCCTATAAACTACTGACCCATATCTAAGCTTCCCTTCATGTCTAAAATCATGGAGAAAATGGTTGCTAAGCAGCAAACCTCATACATGGAACAGCATGATATTTATGATAAATATTAATCTGGTTTTAGATCAATCCACTGAAACTGATCTTCTGAAAGTTTCTAGTGACGTGATGATGTCACTGACTCTGGTCGTTACACAGTTTTAGTTTGACTTGATCTGATGCTGCCTTTGATACAGTAGATCATAGTATACTGGTTGATCCACTTACATCTGAGATGGTTTTCTGGTGCTGTTCTCCAATGGTTTACATCTTATATTAATAGAAGAACCTTTAATATTACTATTAATGATGTAATGTCTAATATGTCCAACCTGTCATGTGGAGTAGCCCAGGGCTCTGTTCTGGTTCCTGTTTAGTTTTTATTGTATCTGATTCCTCTTGGTCGTTGATCCATGGTTTTATAAATATGTCTAATCATTTTTATGCTGATGATATCCAGTTGTACTGTTCCTTTAATGACTCAGAGTTTCACTTTTTATCAGAGATCTTAGACTGTATATCCTGTATCAAAAACTGGTTGTCATCAAAGTATCTCCAGATAAATTCTAATAAAACATAAACTCTGATCATCTGATAAAAACATCCTCTAATTAAAAACTCTCTTGGTGATCTGGGCTCATCTGTTAAAACCAGCCTCAGAAACCTTGGGGTTGTTTTTGATCAGTCCATGTCTTTGGAGGGACATTGTCGTCAATTGACTAAAAACTGTTTTTACCACCTGAGAAATATCTCTAAAGTGAGGCATCTTTTATTAAAATCAGATCTAGAACTGGTCATACACACATTTATATCATCTCGTATTGACTACTGTAATTCTGTTTTTACATGTTTTAATAAGTCGACCCTAAACAGACTCCAGATCGTTCAGACGCTGCTGTCAGACTTTTAACTGGTGCTTCTAGAACATCCCACATCACCACCATTCTAGCTACTCTGCACTGGCTTCCAGTTAAGTTTCACATAGAATATAAAATATTAGTTCTCACGTTCTGAGCATTACATGGTCAGGCCCCTAAATATATCTCAGACTTGTTGTACCCCTACTCATCAGGGCGATGCCTTCAGTCTTCAGGTCAGGGTCTCCTAAAGACCCCAAAAACTAAATGTAAAACCAGAGGAGACCTGGTGTTCCAGACTCTGGAATAACCTGCACCAGTCTCTCAGGGAGCTCAACTGTGTGGTCACTTTTAAAAACTGCTGAAGACTTTACTTTACAGAAAAACTTTTAGTTACTGGATTTTAATTTTTATTTATCCTTTAATGTTGCTGTTCTTATGATATTTATGCACTCGTTTTATTATTTTATTGTGTTGCACTTGTACTTTTACCACAACTCTGTACAGCACTTTGTGATTTTATCTGTAAAAAGTATTTTATAAATAAACTACTTACTTATAAATCACTGTTTAAGGTTATTAAAAGCTGATTATTGTGGTGGAAGTATCTGCCTCATAGGTTATGATGTATTTCTTATATTTGTGTTTGTCAGTAGATGTGAGCACGAGGACATGAAGATGAGTTGTTCTTCTATCTGAGACGTTTCCTAAAAGATCTTTAATTGTGGACAAATGTTCACAAGCACCAGTTTGAGTTAATGTATAGTTTAGTTTGTTTATTTACTCAGTCTCTCTCTCTCTCTCTGGTCCCACACGTCTCTCTCCTCCCGTGGATTGTGAAATGACCTTGTTTTCTATTTGTGGTCGGGTTTCGTACTCACACACTTCCTCATAACACACTTCCTCATAACACACTTCGTCATAACACACACCCAGCTTTGCTTTTTCCCTCTAAGTACAAACCAGTGTTTGTTCCAATAAGTGTCACTAACAGCTGAGGTACAGTAAATGATGGAGCTGCTGCTGTGTTGTAGGTGTCATGTTGGAGTCTGTTTGAGCACTGTGCTTTTATTGTGAAGGGCCAGCCTGCTGTCAGTGCTGTTTTGGAGGCTTGGTGTGTGTAACTGGAGTGATGGAGGGGGTGAGGATGAGGAGGAGGGGGAGGGGGAGGCCTCACTCTGATGGATGGATGTCTATACCAGCTGTTTGTAAATGAAACCAGGAACTATTCATTAGAAAAATGAATAGAAACAAAACAATCCTTCATTCAGAGCCTGTGATACAACCATTAAGAGAAAAGACAGATTTTTATCCAACCCACCCTCCACCTCCACTCAACTAACACCAACCGCCTCACTCCCATCACTCCCATCACTCCCATCACTCCCATCACTCCCATCACTTACATCACTCCCATCACTCCCATCACTCGCACTAACCACACGAATCTTGGTCTCACTACTAAACTTCAGATAATTACTAAAAACCCACCTGATCAAACTGACTTTTCCATAAACCCCTTTTGTTTTGTTTTGTCTTATTCCCCATTTAAAGCATCTTTGAGTGTCCAAAAAAGCGCTATACATATTTGATCTATTATGATTACTATTATTAGTTAGTTAGTAGAGGAAGTGTACAACCCTCCCACTACAGCGGCTATAAAGACATCATATCATTTATATTGATTGTTAATGTAATTCAAATAGGACGTTCAAATAAGACATAAAAAATATGAGTGAGCTTGGATTGGAACCCCCAACCCTAGACTCTTGAGCCTTAAATGTGTATTAATTTAAATTTATATTATCCACAGGTTTGTATCCAGTAAACTTTACTACAGACGTCAGTAGATGTTTGAATGTAGATCAACCTCTCAGTGGCTTTCACTACATGGTCTACATCTACAATGTTAGAAAGAAAACTACCTTTTAATTAATAAACCTAAAGCAGCATAACATTAGAAATGATGTGAACACGTCTGTGGTGTGTGATGTCACTAATGTGTGTCAGAGAACAGTGTCAAGGTTTATTAATGTGTTCATGTGGGCGGAGCCAGGTAGAAACCCAGGGTTTCTTAGAAAAACCTGTCAGTGACCAGGTTTAGTTCATGGAGTATGTTGCCATGGTAACATACTCAGAGAAGAACATACCTCACATTTAGGAATGAGATACTCAGAGTTTCCCTCATTTGAGCCTGAACATACTCAGTTTGAACATAACCTGTTTTCTGGAATAAACATCTAGTCTCACCTGAAGAATGTGCTGGGTTTGATACCAGTGTGGGGTTTGCATGTTCTCCAGACTCCCTAAGCTTACTAAGCAACAAGCTAGGCTATTGACTTCCTAAAGAACTGTCTAAACATTGTGTGGCTAACTAGGTAAATGTGTGTAAAAGATAATAGACACGATAAAACATGTAGAGAAGGGTGTCAAACTCATTTTAGTTCAGGGGCCGAATACGTAGCTGTTTGATCTCAAGTGGGCCACGGATTTTATGTTGGAAAACGAGTAATTTCAACATCATTGTTCCCTAGTTTGAACTTGCACGTATACATAGAATACACAATATGTAAGAAACCGACAATATCCAATCAATCAGTGACAGATATCAGTCCAACAGGATCTACACTTTAAGTTTCCTTCATTTTCTGATTCATTTCTACTTTTATTAAGGAAAATGATCATGTGATATAAGCGCCGGGAAAACTGTGAACCCTGCAAATATTGTTGAGTTTCTTTTCCACAATGAGTCATGTTTTCTCTGTCATTTTTACTTTCTCCTGCTAGGCCAAATTGGATGCTCCAAAGGGCCGGATTTGGCCCCTGGGCCATGAGTTTGACACATGTGATATAGGTAGTATTGAGTTTTTAGCTAGCTTAGCTAAAGGATGTTTTAGCAGTCAGTGAAGGTTCTGATTTAATGATGTCCCCATTGAGGAAACTGGATTTACAGTTAGAACATCCACCTATCGTGCTGCAAACAACCATAGGTAATCTACTAGTTAGGTCTGTATGTACAGTATGATGGAGAGTTTGTGTTCATAACATCTTTATGTGTTTTAGTTCTTACTAAGTATTCTCTCTTTTTCAGTTGTTTCGGGAGGTACGCATCATGAAGACTCTGAACCATCCCAACATTGGTAAGTTGTGCGTGTGTGTGTGCGTGTGTGTGTGTGTGTGTGTGCGCGTGCATGTGTGAACTTCTCCTTTCCTACGTGTGTTACAGTCCAGCTGTTTGAGGTGATTGAGACGGAGAAAACGCTTTATCTGATCATGGAGTACGCTAGCGGAGGTCAGTGATTAAAAATAGAAATCATTCCATAAACATTTTTGTTTGCGATTAGTGTCTTCTACTGGTCAATTGATCTCAAACTCCTCTATTTTTACTCTCTTCTACTTCCTAATCTGTCCCTCTAGTACGTCTTCTCTCTAACAGCCAATAAGGAAGCAGCTAAAATACAGCTGTGTTCACTTTAAGGTCCATTTAGGGATAATTTATGACTGCACTTTAAAAAGAAACCTTACCCAGGCTAACCACAGGGGGCAGTGTGGCTCTAATTAGTCATTCTGATACTAATGAGTAAATACAAAGCTTTTTTTCAAACCTTTTGATTTAAATGTTTTGTTTCAGGCGAAGTCTTCGACTACCTCGTGGCTCACGGCAGAATGAAGGAGAGAGAAGCCAGAGCCAAGTTCAGACAGGTGATTAACATCAGAACATACACATCTATGAGCTCACTGCTCATACTAATGTATAGACTATAGTATAGTAGACAGTATATACTGTAGTATATACTGTCTACTATACTATAGTCTATATTACACAGTATATTATGTTTACTATATACTGTAGTATATAGTAAACATTATATACTGTATACTATAGTCTATAGTAGACATTATACTCAGTGAGTTTATAGTGTGTAGAGCAGAGTGTGATATTTTGAGCACAGCCTTAGATTGTAAAGGACACTCCATCTGATTATAGATTATTTATCTAGAGTTGAATCAATGAACAATCTGCAGTGAGTCTTTTTTTCTGTCCTCAGATCGTCTCAGCCGTACATTACTGTCATCAGAGGAACATCGTCCACAGAGATCTAAAGGTAACATTTAGTAGAACTGTTCCACCAATCACAGCCTCAGCATCCACAGGAGGAGGAGGGGCATAAACACAAGCTGGGTTTCCTTAAATAATAGATGTATTTTGACAAAGCAAAAGGCTAATTATTAATAAGTCTAATAATCACTAATTATTATTAAGTCTAATAATCACTAATTGTTATTAAGTTTAATAATGACTAATTATTATTAAGTCTAATAATGACTAATTATTATTAAGTCTAATAATCACTAATTGTTATTAAGTTTAATAATGACTAATTATTATTAAGTCTAATAATGACTAATTATTATTAAGTCTAATAATCACTAATTGTTATTAAGTTTAATAATGACTAATTATTATTAAGTCTAATAATGACTAATTATTATTAAGTCTAATAATGACTAATTATTATTAAGTCTAATAATGACTAATTATTATTAAGTCTAATAATCACTAATTGTTATTAAGTTTAATAATGACTAATTATTATTAAGTCTAATAATGACTAATTATTATTAAGTCTAATAATGACTAATTATTATTAAGTATAATAATCACTAATTGTTATTAAGTTTAATAATGACTAATTATTATTAAGTCTAATAATGACTAATTATTATTAAGTATAATAATCACTAATTGTTATTAAGTTTAATAATCACTAATTATTATTAAGTCTAATAATGACTAATTATTAAGTCTAATAATGACTAATTATTGTTAAGTCTAATAATGACTAATTATTATTAAGTCTAATAATCACTAATTATTATTAAGTCTAATAATCACTAATTATTATTAAGTCTAATAATCAATAATTATTATTAAGTCTAATAATCACTAATTATTAATAAGTCTAATAATCAATAATTATTATTAAGTCTAATAATCACTAATTATTATTAAGTCTAATAATCAATAATTATTATTAAGTCTAATAATCACTAATTATTAATAAGTCTAATAATCAATAATTATTATTAAGTCTAATAATCAATAATTATTATTAAGTCTAATAATTACTAATTATTATTAAGTCTAATAATAATAAATATCTGAGTCTCCTCTTCTGTCCACACGCACCGCGTCATGTTTTCTCACAGAGACGTGGTCATGTGACCAGGTACATCTTGTCTTGTGACGTGTATTTGTAGAAAAAGTGTTTCTATTGATCTTTAATATGTATTATTAATATCAATATGTAAACATCTGAAAAAAACCCTCCTCATGAATGACTAAACATTTATTAGTGTTTTTTAATTTCAGGCGTTTCCATCACCAGTTTTTATTGAACTATTTAGATTTTGTGCATTTCTAACAGTAATGGAAACACATCTACAGACAGATATAGACAAACGTTAACATAGACAGACAGACATAGACAGACAAACATAGACAGACAAACGCTAACATAGACAGACAGACGTAGACAGACAAACATAGACAGACAAACGCTAACATAGACAGACAGACATAGACAGACAAACGCTAACATAGACAGACAGACATAGACAGACAAACGCTAACATAGACAGACAGACATAGACAGACAAACGCTAACATAGACAGACAGACATAGACAGACAGACAAACATAGACAAACACTTACAGAGACAGACAGACATAGACAGACAAACATAGACAAACAGCTGCTAACAGAGATAGACAGACATAGACAGACAAACATAGACAGACAAACGCTAACATAGACAGACAAACGCTAACATAGACAGACAAACGCTAACATAGACAGACAAACGCTAACAGAGACAGACAGACATAGACAGACAAACATAGACAGACAAACGCTAACATAGACAGACAAACGCTAACATAGACAGACAAACGCTAACAGAGACAGACAGACATAGACAGACAAACATAGACAAACACTTACAGAGACAGACAGACATAGACAGACAAACGCTAACATAGACAGACAAACGCTAACAGAGACAGACAGACATAGACAGACAAACATAGACAAACACTTACAGACAGACAAACATAGACAGACAAACGCTAACATAGACAGACAAATGCTAACATAGACAGACAAATGCTAACATAGACAGACAAACGCTAACAGAGACAGACAGACATAGACAGACAAACATAGACAAACACTTACAGAGACAGACAGACATAGACAGACAAACGCTAACAGAGACAGACAGACATAGACAGACAAACGCTAACATAGACAGACAAACGCTAACAGAGACAGACAAACGCTAACAGAGACAGACAAACGCTAACAGAGACAGACAGACATAGACAGACAAACATAGACAAACACTTACAGAGACAGACAGACATAGACAGACAAACATAGACAAACAACTGCTAACAGAGATAGACAGACATAGACAGACAAACATAGACAGACAAACGCTAACATAGACAGACAAACGCTAACAGAGACAGACAGACATAGACAGACAAACATAGACAAACACTTACAGAGACAGACAGACATAGACAGACAAACGCTAACATAGACAGACAAACGCTAACAGAGACAGACAGACATAGACAGACAAACATAGACAAACACTTACAGAGACAGACAGACATAGACAGACAAACGCTAACATAGACAGACAAACGCTAACAGAGACAGACAGACATAGACAGACAGACATAGACAGACAAACATAGACAAACACTTACAGAGACAGACAGACATAGACAGACAAACATAGACAGACAAACGCTAACATAGACAGACAAACGCTAACAGAGACAGACAGACATAGACAGACAAACATAGACAAACACTTACAGAGACAGACAGACATAGACAGACAAACATAGACAGACAAACGCTAACATAGACAGACAAACGCTAACATAGACAGACAGACATAGACAGACAAACATAGACAAACACTTACAGAGACAGACAGACATAGACAGACAAACATAGACAAACAACTGCTAACAGAGATAGACAGACATAGACAGACAAACATAGACAGACAAACGCTAACATAGACAGACAAACGCTAACATAGACAGACAAACGCTAACATAGACAGACAAACGCTAACAGAGACAGACAGACATAGACAGACAAACATAGACAGACAAACGCTAACATAGACAGACAAACGCTAACAGAGACAGACAGACATAGACAGACAAACATAGACAAACACTTACAGAGACAGACAGACATAGACAGACAAACGCTAACATAGACAGACAAACGCTAACAGAGACAGACAGACATAGACAGACAAACATAGACAAACACTTACAGAGACAGACAGACATAGACAGACAAACATAGACAAACACTTACAGAGGCAGACAGACATAGACAGACAAACGCTAACATAGACAGACAAACGCTAACAGAGACAGACAGACATAGACAGACAAACATAGACAAACACTTACAGAGACAGACAGACATAGACAGACAAACGCTAACATAGACAGACAAACGCTAACAGAGACAGACAGACATAGACAGACAAACATAGACAAACACTTACAGAGACAGACAGACATAGACAGACAAACATAGACAGACAAACGCTAACATAGACAGACAAACGCTAACATAGACAGACAAACGCTAACAGAGACAGACAGACATAGACAGACAAACATAGACAAACACTTACAGAGACAGACAGACATAGACAGACAAACGCTAACATAGACAGACAAACGCTAACAGAGACAGACAGACATAGACAGACAAACATAGACAAACACTTACAGAGACAGACAGACATAGACAGACAAACGCTAACATAGACAGACAAACGCTAACAGAGACAGACAGACATAGACAGACAAACATAGACAAACACTTACAGAGACAGACAGACATAGACAGACAAACATAGACAGACAAACGCTAACAGAGACAGACAGACAGACTGACTAAAATAGATGGACACAGACAGACAGATGCAGATACACAGAGATAAAAAGATAGTTGTAGATGTAGACATTGACTAACAGACACACACTCTTTCTCTCCTCAGAAACACATATTTATTAATATCAGCCCTCGAGCTACAGACAGATGTTTTCAGGTCTGTCCGTGTCTCGCTACAGGCTGAGAACTTGTTGCTGGACGCTGACGCCAACATAAAGATCGCAGACTTTGGCTTCAGTAATGAGTTTACTGCAGGCAGTAAGCTGGACACCTTCTGTGGCTCTCCGCCCTACGCCGCCCCAGAGCTGTTCCAGGGGAAGAAGTACGACGGTCCAGAGGTGGACATCTGGAGTCTGGGAGTCATCCTGTACACGCTGGTCAGCGGCTCGCTGCCATTCGATGGACAGAACCTGAAGGTGATGATGTTTAAATGTTACAGGAAATAAAATGAAATAATAACCAACTTTATCAAAATGTTGTTTAAACAATTTAAAAAATGTTTTAAAGGAAATTAATTGACTGTCAGATGTTTGTAAATATACAAATGATAATAATAATAATTATGATGATGATGATTATTATTATTGTTGTTAGTGTTATTATTAATAGTATAATTCATATTTTAATTTGAGATATAATTTCATTCACGTGTATTAGAATCACACTAAATTAAACAAAAACTATTATTAATATTATTATTATAGATTATTATCTTGTTATTGTTGTTTTTATTATTATGATTGTAGTGTTGTTAAATATTACATTTTTTGGAATTTGCGATTTACGTCAGATAAATTTATTCAACTAATTGTTTTATTTTTATTATCATTGTTGTCAATAATAATATTAATAGTAATTTAAATATTAAAATTTTTAATTTGGGATATCATTTAATTCAAGTGTATTAAAACCACACTAAATTAGACTAAAATTATTATTTTGATTAATAATAGTATTTTGTTATTGTAGTTTTTATTATTATGATTGTAGTGATTGTTATTAAATATAATAATATTTTATGTTTTTGATTCAGGATTTACTTCAGATAATTCAAATCAACTAGTCATTATTATTATTATTATTATTATTATGAATTAAAGCAGCATTTAAAGGTCCATTCATTGCTTTTCTATTTTTAGTAAATGCTGAGAAAAGTAACGTCTGATGGACTTTAAACTGCAATGTCGCCTTTTTAATAATGTTAGTTTTTAATATTGATTAAATGAGTGGAGGATGACGTGTCACATTCATATCTAGTGTTTAATCACTGTGAAAGATGTGAAAACATCCATTTACTGATTTTATAGTTGCATAAATCTTGCAGTCGTCGACCTTTGCTCTGCGGGAAAGTTGCTCGTGCATGTTTATTGTCAACAAAGCTGTTTTTCATGCACACTCAGCACTTTAATCCTGTGGGTTGTTTACACGCAGCGTGAAGTTTAACGGAGTCTAAATCATGAAGAAGGTTCCATTTCCATGACACCTTTCTTTTTTTTGACCCTGTGCTGCGTTCAGGAGCTGCGTGAGCGCGTGTTACGTGGGAAATACCGCGTGCCCTTCTACATGTCCACCGACTGCGAGGGAATCCTTCGACGATTCTTGGTTCTCAACCCCACCAAAAGATGTTCGCTGGAAGTGAGGAGATGTTTATGTTGTAGTCCAGGGGTGTCAAACTCATTTTAGTTCAGGGGCCAAATACGCAGCACTCGGACCTCCAGTGGGCCACAGATTTATTGATTATTCTGCTCTAGTTTGCACTTCTACATATACATAAAATACAAAATATGTAAGAAACCAGCAAACAATAAGTGACAGATATTTCTGTTTAATTAATGGAAATATGATGTCATCATTTGAGGAAAATGTAAAGATTTTGTAAGAATTTAGAGTTTTTTCAACTGTGAAAATTTAAAAATGTTTTATTTACACAATGACTTATGTTTTCTCTTTCATTTTTTAGCTGAATTGGGTGCTCCAAAGTGCTTTGAGTTTGACACGTGTTGTAGTCGGACAAAATGATCAGTTTTATTGATTAATATGTTGATTTAATGATGAAAAACGTCCTAATGACTTTAAAGGGGGCTTTAATGTGGTAATATGTTTTTCTCGTGCTATATTAAATTCTTCTCTTTTTTACCAGCAAATAATGAGAGACAAGTGGATCAATGTGGGCTACGACAAAGAGGAACTGAAGCCCTACAACGAGCCTGGAGAAGACTTCAAAGACACCAACCGTGTTGGTGGGAAACACCTTTAATACATTCATTAAAAATGACACGTGAAACACACAGATCAGAAGTTATGGTCTTCTCTTTGTTTCAGACGTGATGGTGGGGATGGGTTTTAACAGAGAAGAGATTCAGGACGCTTTGCTCAGCAGGAAGTACAACGAGATCACCGCTACGTACCTGCTGCTGGGTCGTAAAACTGAGGTGATTATCAGGGCTGTCCAACACGAGGCCTGTGGGCTTTTAATAAAAGGTCACAAAACACATTATGGACCTCATTTATCAACCTTGGGTGAAAACAGGACCAACGAGGGAATCAGGAACCATTGGTATCTGACCAATCCCAGCGCACAAATGATCAGGTGTTGATAAATCCGACGGCTGAATTCCATTGTCATTAACTTCCTGTTTCTGAGGCCCCGCCCACTGAGGTCAAACAAACAAACAAATATTTTCCAAGATGAAAATTGGCATCCTCACATCTGAGGAGGAGCAAAACAAAGATGTTCTTTATGAACGTTTTAAAGAAGCTCATTTAAACGCTGTGTGGAAGAGAAGCAGCTACTGAGCAGGAGACGTCTGCCCCCCTGTGTGCACTGAGAACAACTACACAACAGAGATCCTGGAGAAACACAGGGAAATATGACGTTTATATCAGCCTCAGTCCTCACGCTTTAGGCAATAAATATCAGATTAAAAAAATGATCGAAACCCTTAAAAAAGTCTTTAAAATGTTAATTTCAGCTATAATTCATCACATTACTGATTAAATACTGTAGTGCATTTGTAAAAGTTTAAGGAAGTATCAGTAATAATGTGAGCTATTTTATTATTTTAATAATCAGTTTAGATCTGTTCTGAATGTGCCTGAGAAGTGAAATTTACCTTTTTAAAAACAAATATACTTAGTGAGGATAATTATATATATTTGTTTTTAAAAATGTAAATGTCTTGTGGTATTTGTAAATGTGTTTTCTGCTTCTCAGCCGCCGTATTTTGTTTGTTTAAATGACAGCTGAGGTTTGTTTAATAGTTTATTTAGTTTCTCCACACTAAGATTATCATACACGGGGTCAGACCTGACGTGAGATCCGATCGTAGCGTACGATCACGTCACAATTGATAAATATCAAAGCTTTCATGATAAATGAGGATTATTCAATCCTAAATACAAGTAGCTGCTATTCCTAACCTGTCCACTGGGAGTCGCAATGTGTCAGTAAGAACGATTGCGTTTGTCCGACAGACGGATTTGACGGCGACGCGCTCAGGCAGCAGTCTGAGTCTGGCTCGGATCCGACCGGGTACCATCACCAACGGGACGAGCAAGCACTCCACTTCCTCTTCCTCCTCAGGCGGACCCTCCTCTTCCTCCTCTTCCTCCCACAAACCTCAGCGCAGCTCCTCCACCTACCAACGCCAGAGACGCCACTCTGACTTCTGTGAGGAACAAACCACATCATGTCCTACAGCGTGAACAACCCTGCCTCACTAATAATAAACCTCCTCTAGGTGCTCCGGCGGCTCCAGGGACCGCTCACCCCAAACGGAGCCCCAGCGGTGTCGGTGAGGGGGCGGGGCTTAAGGAGGAGCGGCTGTCCACGCGGAAGACGAGCACCAATACCATTGGCTCCCGTAGCATCCCCACGCCTTCCAGTCCAATGGTTAGCTCCGCCCACAACCCCAACAAGGCAGAGATTCCAGACAGACGCAAAGACGGGAACGCGACCACGGTGAGCGTCTCCGTCCGTCCGTCGACCAAAATAAGTACTTTCAGATAAAGTTTTAAAATACCTGATACTCATGTTGATCTCCATTATTTTATTGTTTTATACAGTATTGTTGTATTAGACAGTATTTAATATGATGTGAGTTTTATTTAATAATAGATTATTTATATGTTGTATCTATATTAAGTCAGTTGTGTTCAATTTGGCATTTTTAGTTTTTTCAGTACCAGTTTAAGAACTGTTTAAGCTCTGGAACATAAAATACTGAGTAAATCTATACATGACAGCATGAAAATATTATCATTTTGTTTTGTGTTTTTTTCATTTTTCTTTTGTCCAGAATAACGTCCCAGCGAGTGCCATGACACGGAGGAACACGTACGTATGTACAGACCGTAGCGGCTCGGACCGACAGTCACTGCTGCAAAACGGAACGGAAAGCAGGTGAGATTCATTGAGTATGAGCACATGGTGTGTACTGTATGTGATCATAGTAATAAACACATCATAAACAGAAGAGATAGCTGTCAGTTCAGCTAAATATAAGATGGATCCAAACCTACTAGCTAACCAGTTGACAGTTTAGCCACTGTAGCTAGTTCTTTGTAGATGATCAACGAGAGGAACATTTTACATTAAACTTGTAACTATTAATCTAGCTAGCTAGCTGGCTAACTAGCCAAAGTGGTAGATTAAAGGCACCTCCCATGAATGAGTCGATAAGAGAAGGAATGTAGTCTGGTATGAAAACAGTGGCATTGTGCCATCGTAACCGTCCATTAGCCTTTGAGCTCATGTCAATGTGATGCTATGCTACAGTGGCTAATCAACGTGTGCATGAGCGCACACACTGACAGTTACTGTATTATTAAAGCACTGTAATACAGTCATGTAAGTGAAAAACACTGACACGACAATTAATGCCATTATTAAGTTTAATAACTGGCTTTATTATAGTTGCTAGAACTAAATTATAGCACTTATTAGTTATACTTTATTAATTTCTCTGTATTTCTTTAAAAGTTGTCAAACTTGTTTAAGTTTAGGGGCCACGTACAAACCAGGGGATTAGAAACATTCACATGACTTTTAAAGGGAAAAAAAATTCTAATTATAATAATCATAAATTATAATAATTACAACCAAATTGTGCTTCAGTTTGAATTTTAGACACATTAAAAATGTCTATAATTCACCTACAAGATCCAAGGGTAACATTTTTAAATTACCATTAATTTAAATGTGATTATTTGTGAGATTTTGCAGGGATTTATAAAAAGATTAGTAGAAAATGTAAAAAAAAATCATGTTTTTGAAGGAACTGAACTTTATGGTGATTTTTCTTCTGTGGTTTTCCACTTTAAACAAAATCCTCCAGATTTGTTTGGCCTGTCTGTGTGTCTGTGTCTGTGTCTGTGTGTGTGTGTCTGTGTGTGTGTGTGTCTGTGTGTGTGTGTGTCTGTGTGTGTGTCTGTGTGTGTGTCTGTGTCTGTGTGTGTGTCTGTGTCTGTGTGTGTGTCTGTGTGTGTGTGTCTGTGTGTGTGTGTCTGTGTGTGTGTCTGTGTGTGTGTCTGTGTGTCTGTGTGTGTGTCTGTGTGTGTGTCTGTGTGTCTGTGTCTGTGTGTCTGTGTCTGTGTGTCTGTGTGCGTGCCCGTGCGTGTGTGTGTTATTTAGAGCGTTATGTAAAGCAGCCTCAGGCCACCAGTCGGGCGTCACAGTGTCTCTGCTCCCTGTGTTTGTTTGTATCTCACAGCTCTACTGATGCTTTTCACTTTTCCCACATGGTGCCATGATGCGTTGTTGTTGTTGTTGTTGTTGTTGTTGTTTTTTGGGGCTCTGTGTGAGACAAAAGGTGAAGTAAAGCTGCATTGAAGGATTTTATTTTTCATTTTAGTGGAACTTATTTTCAATCAACTAGTACAGTGCTTGTTGGAAGTATGTATTCATATAGTGGGAGGAGCTTAAGTAGAGTTGTCAATTATGGCCAAATGAGTATGTGTTTGAAGGTTGGATGTACAGAGAGGTGTACATACTCTGTACTCTGTAGTGTTTTAAAGGGGTACTGTATATTTGTGGGTGTAAAATAAAAGTGTGTGATTTATCTGGTTTAATTCTATGAGACATAATAAATAGTTGAATAAAGTTTGTACCAATGCTTGCTAGACATAAACAAATGGATAATAAATGTTATCCCCTGTCCTTTAACCCTCCTTTGGAAAGGAAAACTGAAAAAACCCAGTGGGAAAATTAATTACACACAAACATGTCATGTACAAGGTGCGCATTAGATTATAAACACCTGGTGAAAAAGTCAGTGTTTATAATGCTGTGTTTACAGAAAAACGTGCATGTTTACACAGACTTTACCTGCATGTGTTCACAGTACAGAGCCAGAGATGCCCCTCCCCCCTCTCATGTCCTGTCTAACCCACTTTCAAAATAAAATTACAATAAACATTTTGCAACACCAGGGTTAGGGTTAGAGTGGGTCTCCGGCCGTGCTGCTCGGCGCGTGCCTGGGCCGCTGTCCTTGTGCCGTCTGGTGCTGTGCGGTCCTGCTGGACTGTGGCCGGTTTGTGGGCTGGGGTGGGGGGGCGCTCCCCGGGGAGCTTTGCCCAGGGGCTCGCCCTTGGGGTTCCCGATCCCAGGGGGGTGCTCTTGGGGTCCGGCGGGCTTGACCGGCTGGCTTAGCCGATCCTGGCGGGGGTCTTCCGGAGCGGATGGCGTGGGCCGTTCCTTGCATGCCGGTGGGTGTGGCGTGGGGTGGCCCCTGCTTGGGCAGTGCCCTGTGAGGCCGGGGTCTGCGGTTCTACTGCCTCGGGTCTGTGCGCGCCCCATACCAGTGTGGCAGTCTGGTAAATGATTTTTTTAATCATTTACCTCATATGGGGTCACGACCCGAAGGTTGAAAAACCTTGCTTTAGGACAAATGTGATGGGGTTTTTTAGCCTTGTGAACATAACAATCACAGCCTCGTGGTCGGTTATTTCACTGTTATTAATTCATTAATAAACATAATGTTTGTAGAACTCATGAAGGAACTATTTAATACATGAATAATACTTGACTGTGCTTACAAACCTAGTTGAGATCTAATGTCTATGTCTCATGTCTTTTTTGTTTTTGTTTTCCAAGTAGTGTTTCCCACCGCCTGCCTCCTGCCTCGCCCTCCACGCACAGCATCACCGGTGCCTCCGCCTCCTCCTCGTCCTCCTCGTCCCGCCTCACCAGAGGCTCCACGGTGAGGAGCACCTTCCACGGCGGGCAGATCCGTGACCGCCGCCCTCCATCTCACGCCCCCCCAGCCTCGCCCACACTGTCACATGATTCCAGCCCCCTACCCCACGCCCGGACTCGGGCCACCAGCAACCTGCTGAGCAAACTCACCTCAAAGCTGACCCGCAGGTAAGACGAGACATTGTTCTGTTCACTTCATCTTTATCTAACCTTCCTGCCTCTGGCTCCTCTTCGCTAACCAGTGCTAACCAGTGCTAACCAGTACTAACCAGTACTAACCAGTGCTAACCAGTGCTAACCAGTGCTAACCAGTACTAACCAGTACTAACCAGTGCTAACCAGTACAGGCCTGGTTTCTTTACGGTTTCCCTCCACAGACGTGTCAGAGCGCGTCCTTGTTGTCAGACCTCAGTCCAAAGGAAGTGAAAAGCCTCAGGTTTTCTCTCTAACTCCGTCCAAATACTTGTTCATTGTTTTGTGATTACTGAGTAGATTTATAATCACTTTAACTGTTTCTATAGTTCAAGTCTGAACTTAAATCTCCAGTAATATATCAGGGATGTCCAGAAGCGTAGGCAGCGGGTAGAATCTGCTACTACTCTCTTTCTGGCTGCCTTCTACTCTTAAAGATGTTCATAAATGATTCCTTACCCCTTTAGCACCAAAAGAATCTCTCTTATATTATGTGAATATCTTTAAAAGTCAGGTTTTTCTATTAGCTCGGTCTGCTAGCATAGCATCTCTTCTTCACTGCTAGAATAGCTGCATCCCAACCAAACACTGGGTTAAAAACGCCCTCTGCTGGTCCAAACTAATATCTGGCGGCTGCAACTGAAGGAAAACGATCATTCTCTCTCAACATTTACCCAAAAATATAATAAATGTTAACATTCACAACATTACTGAATTCACCTAAATTAAATAAACATTATCTTTTAGAAAGATTCAACAAAGAAAAGAGTAACTGGTAGGAATAATTCACAGACCAAATTTTGAAAAAAGTTGATTTTGAAGAAAGAAGAAAGATTTCTCTATGGAATTGAATATGTATTTCTTTTTTAAAACATTCATGATCAATATCATTATGAATTAAAAATCCTACGTCCAGCATACTGGGTTATGAAAATTACAAATGTATGGGTTAGATATATTATGAATATTAATGTGCATTGATACAACTAAATATTTTACCAAAACCAACTACAATCAAATCACACATAAATGATGTAAATCATACAGATGTTCCAGTACCAGACAGTATTCTACAGAGGACTACTAACAGACCACGCCCCCATACTACTGCTATACTATAAGTTGGTACATTTTACACTGGAAAGAGGTAAACTGATAGTGATGCTCAATTCTTTGTCATCGTTGCCATGGAAACCAGATTTCAACTTGTAAATGCATCATGTAAACACAAACTAGGTGAGAAAATACATCATGATAAGAAAAGTGCTACAAAATAGAAGAAAAGCCACAATTACACTAATATAATGCACCAAAAGCCAACATATAGCATCATTTTTGCAAAATAAACACACATGCTGCTTCAGCGTGTGTGTTTATCACAGCAGCATTAAATCATTACCAGTCGTCCTTCTATTCAGATCACAGGAATAATCCATTTTAGATGATAGTCCATTGTTTTATCTGACTGCTGCGTCGCATTGGGTCAAAAACACGTCAGATCATGTCTTAAAGCAAGGCGATACAAGGTGATATAACAGCTACTAAAAGTGGAACTGATGTGAGCGTTTGTGCTGCTCTTTGGTTTATCTTTAAACTGAATGTAAAGATATTAAGTGTAATATCAACCTGCCCTCGCCATGTTTGTTTTAGCTGTGAGGTAGTTTGAGAGGGAGGAGCTCACATTCTTATGTAGGGTAGGCGGAGTCAGGATTGTCAGGAGGAGGAGTTTCCACTTTATGATGTATTATTGGGGCAAAAATCCAACTGTCCTGTTTACAGCTGACTTTTTATAAAATGTAGAATAACAATGGAGGGAGAAACAGAACTGTGAATGAGGCTAAAAGATATTTATTACTGTAGCTAAATCATTAGAAAATAATACTGCCCCTCTGAGCTTTACAGAAAATCTACAATAGATCTACCACACAGATGTTTTATTGCCCCAGGATCAATTTTAAGAGTCATTGTGACAATTATTGATTAAATTTGCACTAATTTTCTCAAAATTAGGCAAAAACTTTGATTCAGTGTGTACAGTTCAGTGGTTTGGATGTTTGGATACACAAATTGACACCAAAAATGCAGAAAATGACAGCCTTTGAAATGTTGCTATAGATATAATGAATGTAATAAAGGTTGTGCTTATGGAAACGTAGAGAAAAACCAAAGTGCTGCTGTCTCATCTCCTGTGCTGCTTATTGTTGCTTTGTCTGTTTGTTTCTCCTGAGCCGCTGCACTCACTCTTTCACCTGCTTCGGACCACACTGTAAAAAAACTACAAAAAAAAACTACACAAAGTAACAAATATGTCATTATTCTGTGAGGGAGCGACTTCAGCCCAGAACTGTCTAAGACTCAGCTTCACAGCTACACTTTAAACTAAATCAAATGTAGACTTTGGCTTTATTTTTACCTCAGTTTAAGCATAAATTATAGGAAAATATGTTTATCACAATTAAGGATGTAATGCTATGAAAAAAGTTCAGTGTGTACGGTTCAGTGGTTTGGAATAAAATCCCCCAAAATGTAAATAGTTTGTGTTTGAAACCAGAAGTCATATTATTAATACTTTAGTAGATTTTAGTCTACAACCGATTACGTCTGAAAGCAGTTTCTTCATTTAGTTTGAAACCACATCATTGCAAAGCATGCTGGGAAAACTGCACACTGACCTGTTTTTTTTTTTTTTTTTTTGTAGAAACTAATGTGATGATGAGCGTATTAATTAGTTTGTTCAATCACTTACAAAGAGAATAACGTTCTGTTTTCAACAAGAACGTTATCTCAAAAAATATTTGTATTATTACTATTTGACTTTCTTATTTTACTGGTATCTGTTGTGCTATAGAAATATCATTATTATTTTTTACTGTTATTATGAAAAACATTCAAAATGGCAACAAAAATTTACTAAACAACTCCAAAAACACACAAAATTACACAAAAAATATGCAGAATGATAAAAAGTATTATAATGATGCAAAAATAAAATACACAAAATGACATAAAGTACACAGAACAAAACAAAAACACACAAAGTGATAGAAAATTGTACAAAATAATAAGAATCTTTTCCAGTGTGTCCGAGGCCGTGTTCCTCCTCCTCACTTGCTTTTCTGGGACTCACCCTCTCTTCCTCCTCTTCCTCTTCATCCTCTTCCTCCTCTTCCTATTCTTCTTCTTCTTCTTCCTCTTCTTCCTCTTCCTCCTCTTCCTCTTCCTCTTCCTCTGCTATAGGGTCACTCTTGACCCTTCTAAACGTCAGAGCTCAAACAAGTCTGTGTCGGGCTGCACCCTCCCACAGGGCACAAAAACAGTTAGTAAGTCTTCCTTTCCCATCTTTTCTGGCTGCTGTGTGCGTGTGTGTGTGCGTGTGCGTGCGTGCGTGTGTGTGCGTGCGTGCGTGTGTGTGCGTGCGTGCGTGTGTGTGCGTGCGTGCGTGTGCGTGCGTGCGTGTGCGTGTTTTCCTTGCCGCCATGATGAATTCATGTTGGGTGTGGGATACATATGTATGTGTATATACGTATATATGCATATGTGTGTATCCATAAAATGAAGAGTCCGTCCTTAAGACTGCTCTACTGTAAAGTGTCTTGAGATACCATTGGTTATGATTTGGAGCTATACAAATAAAGATTGATTGATTGATTGATTGATTGATTGATTGATTGATTGTGTGTGTGTGTTTGTGTGTGTGTTGCATGTGTGCGTGTGCGTTTGCATGTGTGGGAGGAGCTTGTTCTTCTCTCTGTGCTTCACCTGCTTTCTACTAAAATGCCCAGCAGTGATTATTACGTTCAAGTAAAGTTATTGTTTTTGTTTGTTTATATGTTGTATACATCAGACATGATGTACAGTATACATGTGTATATTATACACGTCACATTAAATCACGTGTGTGTACGTGTTCTATTGTGACGGCGTCTCAGAGGAGGTGGTTTAGAGCCCGTGTGCTAATTGTTTGTGTAAATAATGTGAGTGTGTATGATTTTGTTGTGTTATTAAATGGAGAGCACATGTTTAAATATGGAGTATGATCAGAATCAGAAAGACTTTAGTTATTCCAGAGGGAAATAACTTTGTTAGAGGTTTGAGAAATAATATTATAAATGAAAAGAAGAAACACTAAACAAGAAAAGAAAGAAATTAAAATTAAAAAGTACATAATTAAGTAAGATACTGGTACAGTAGAATAATAATAATAATACAAATGTACAAATATATTATATAATAATATAATACGGTATAATATATCAATATAATTTAAAATTATAGTTAATTATATATTATATACTGTATTATCTATATAATATAATTTATATACACCACACTGTCAGGATGAAGGGCGTTATGTGTGTTTTTATATTTTAGCTGCAGCTGTAATGTTCAAACTATAAATATTCAGTTTAATGAGAACAACATCTGATTTTTAACATGTTGTTTTTGGTTATTTTAATGCATCAGTAATTTGTTTCTACTGAGCTTAAAATAATAATAATAATAATTGAATGGCTGAGTAATTCCCATTCCTGGTTTTTGTGCACAAACAAACATCGTGTGTGTGTGTGCGTGTGTGTCGGTACAGAACTATTGATGAGCCGTGGCCGATTGATCTCTAACGTGTACGTTTGTTTGTCGTCTTCTTGAGGGTCACAGACGAACCTGAGCGAGTCAGCAGATCTCCGGTCACAAGGTGAGTCGCTGCGTCGTCACATGACACGAACGATCAGGAAAAGTGAGTTAAAGTCTAGTGTTTTTAACTAAGTTAGAACAATTAATCAAACTAAAGGAAGCGGAAAAAAGGCTTCAAAAATCAGCGTCCAATGCTGCTAATGTCTACATTATTGTGCCATAGTTTACACTTCTTTATAAACAAAATACTAAATATGTAATAAACCGACCATATCCACGTAATTAGTGACAGATATTCATTCCCACAGGGTCTACACTTTATATTTACTAGACTTTGTGGCCAATTTCTATTTAATTGAAAGAAATATTATGTAATAATTTAATAAAAATTTGAGGATTTTGAAGATTTTTAAGGGTTTTTATTCAACAGATTAACATAAAAATGACTGACATCATGTGATTAAAGCACTGGGAAAACTGTGAGAACCTGTAAATATTGTTTCATTTACACAATCAGTCATGTTTTCTTTGTCATGTTTCATTTCTCCTGCGGGCCGATTTGGATGCTCCAGAGGACCAGATTAGGTCCCCGGGCCATGAGTTTGATACATATTTTAACTAAAAGAAAAGCAATTGAACAGAATATTTAGGACTCACGTCATTGATCCCAGAGTGTGGGTTAAAAAAAGAAATGAGAATAAAACATTTGAAACGGGAGTTAAAAGCACACGTGTGGTCGTGTTAAAGCCACGTGAATCCACTGAGGTGCAGGTTGATCGGGTTGATCAGGTTGATCGGGTTGATCGGGTTGATCGGGTTGATCGGGTTGATCAGGTTGATCGGGTTGATCAGGTTGATCGGGTTGATCGGATTGATCGGGTTGATCAGGTTGATCAGGTTGATCGGGTTGATCGGGTTGATCAGGTTGATGTTGCTGCCCTTTGGCTCATTATTGATCTGATTGGATAATTGTTCACTAACTGTCGCTGTGTGCTCCCTCTTAGCTCCTCCCACGTGTTTGTACTTCCTGTTTTAATCTATTACTTTATTCACTCAAACAGGTTTGAATAAAAACTACATTAATGTAATATTTATTTGTTTTGTTTTGTTGTTTGATTATTTATTGTTTATATTGTCACATGTTTATCATTTTTATTACTATTCTTATACTAAAATATGCATTTTTAAAAACACATTTATTATTTATTGATTGATTATCTGACATTCTTTAACCAAGGTTTTCAAATATCTCAAAGATTAATTTTTTGTTTTTTCATTTATTCATCTTTAAATTAAGTGTTTACTTACCTGTTATTTTATTATTATTCTTATACTAAAATAGGCCTTTATTAATCCATTAATTTATAATTTTATTATATTATTATTCTTTGACTGATATTTTGTATTGTAGCTATTTTTAATTATCTTTACATAAATTTTCCCATTTTATTAATTTATTTATTTGTATCTTTTTTTTCATGTATTTATTTTTAAAGGAATTCTGAAGGTCAATTATTATTATTATTCCTATTATTATTATTGTTATTATTAATAATGCTGATCGATTATGACTTTACAAAATGCACAAAACTCACAAAAAAGGATTAATACACAATAGAAAAATCTGGAATGTTTTATTTATTTTAGTTTATGAAAATTATTAATATAATATACTGTTTTATTAAAATGCTAAATTAAAATACACTAAAGGTACAGCGCCCCCTGGTGGTGAAATAAAGTTAAAGCATGGACAATGTTCCATCAGTAATAATATCTATAATATTATTATTATATTATGATATATTTGGGTTTAATTTGACTCCAGTAAAGTAAACACCCAGAAAAAGATGAAAAGTTTTTTATTTGTATCATAACTATTATAAATAGTTGTGGTTTTATTTAATGTACATGTAAAGAATAATTAATTATTAAAGTGTATGTTAGCAAAAAGGAGGAAGATAAGAAATTAAAATTGCATAAAAAAAACAGAAAAAATAATTAGAACTTATTTATTTGCTTTTCCAAAAATAATAGACTGCAATTAATTATTATTAATCAATATTCATCAGTTCTTTCCATTTGAACTCAGATTAATAATCAACTTTATTAATTATTAACTTTCTTGGACCTGTTCATTCTGTGCAGAGACTCAAACAATGAAGTTTAAAACTTGTGGTTATTTCATCTTTTGTAATAAATTACTTTTAAAATGTACTTAAGTTAGAAATATAGTCCAAAAAGTACAAGTAATCATAAAAGAAACTGAATTACAGTAACGTGAGTATTTGTAATCTATTACTTTATCTATCTATTATTGATTAAACTATATTCTGATTATTAAAATGTGTAATAACATGTTTTCTTCTCATTTATTCATTCTTTGATCTTTCTCTCTCTCTCACCGTCTCTCTCACTCCCTTTTTCTCTCTCCCTCTCTCTCTCTCTTGCTCACCCTCTCTCCCTCTCTCGCTCTCCTTTTTTTCCACTCACTCTCTCTCTCTCTCGCTCACCCTCTCTCTCTCTCTCTCTCACCCTCTCTCACCCCTCCAGTCGCCATCTACCTGGGCATCAGAAAGCGGCCGAGCCCCGGACCCCCCGATGTGGCTGGGATGTGAGGGTGAGGAGCCCCCGTGACCCGGCCGAGGTGGTCCTGTCTCTGCGGGAGGCGGCCCAGGGCTGCGGTTGCCAGGTCCACATGGCGGGGCCTTTCCTGCTGTCTTGCACGCACGGCGCGGCCGGCGCCCGCGTAGCATTTGAGGCCGAGGTGTGCCAGCTGCCCGGGGCCCGCGGCCAGAGCAGCGCGTGAGGTTTCAAGCGCCTGTGGGGGGGCCCCGCTGGCCTTCAGGGACATCGCCACCAAAGTGTCCAAAGAGCTGGAGCTCTGAGAGCAGCCGGGGGTGAGGCACAGCCACGCCCACCCAGCCATGCCTCACCTCCGCCCAGAGACCCTCCTCCACCAATCACAGCCATCGCTGGGGCTCACGGTGACCTTTGCCCTTTGTAGTCCTTTTAATCCTTTCACTTTACGACTGTTTTTATTTGCCACGAAATCACAGAAACTCAGTTTCCTCCCCTCCTCCTCTCCCTCTGCACTCTCTCTCTCCTCTCTGCTCCTCTCTCTCTCTCTCTCTCTCTTTATCTCCTCTTATCCCTCTCTCTCTTTATCTCCTTTAAATCTCTCTGCTTTATCTCTCTTCTCTCTCTCTCACTCTCTCTCTCTTTATCTCGCTCATCTTTATCCCTCTCTCTCTCCTTTAATCTCCTCTCGCTCCTCCCTCTCTCTCGTTATTCTCTCTCTCTTTATCTCTCTCTCTCCTCTGCTCACTCTCTCTCTCCCTCTTTAGCTCTCTCTCTCTCTATCTCTCCTCCTCTCTTATCTCTCTCTCTTATCCTCTCTCTCTCTCTTATCTCCTCTCCTCTCTCTCATGTTTGTTTTCAAACAGATTAAATCTATTTCCTTTTGTATGTTTGTCATTATTCCTTTTAAAAAGCTTTTATTTAAAAACACTTTGTATCTGATGAGTTTCTGTCTTTGACACGTGTCATCGTCACAGGCTGTGACCTCTGACCTCTAGGGCAGACGTGCAGCAAACGTTTCATGTTACAACAGCAGGGCTAGGGTTAGGGATGAATGTGGTTAAAATGGTCAAAATAATCATAAAATCTGGTGAAAAGAGGTTAAAAGTGACAATAATTAATCAACATATGTGATGTAGAAATGTAAGAAAAATTCATTAAAATTAGCAAAAATATGGAAAGAAAAAGTGATGAAAATAAGTTAAAATATGGTGAGTTTGGTGTAAAGACAGTTAACTGTTGAGTTAACTACAATAAACTCACTTTAATATTGAAGAAAAACATAAAACCAGTGTCTTTGATTGTTACATCGTTTATTCTTCCGTTTGTATTTTACAACCAAAAAAAAAAAAAAAGGTGTTATATTTGGTGCACACACAGCCACTGTAGACTATGTATGGGTTGATCCCAGGATGTTACACAGAGGATGGAGAGGGAAGTAGAAAGAGGAGTGTACAGGATGAAGTCAAACTACTTTACAGCTCGGCTACCTGTTCTTTTTTTAATAAAATAAAAAAAAGTCAAACACAGACAGTCACTCATGGGACACGGAGCGTCTGTCCAATGCTTTACTTCTGGGCGGGGATCATGCCATCGATGGACTCGCCCTTCTCCAGCTTCTTCTCCATCTCTACCATCAGCTTGACTCCATCAACCACCAGCTGGACCTGGTCCACCTCAGAGGAACCCAGACGGTCGGCGTTGGAGATGTCAAACACGCCCCCCACTGAGGCCGTATCCACACCCCCTGGATAGGAGAAGAAGAGCGGTGAGGAAGAGAAGGAAGCAAAGGTCAACTCTCTCCTATCTCCTATCTCCTATCTCCTATTTACTCAGAAACATACACAAGCTCTTTGTCTTCACTGCAGAAAAAATACTTTCCTTTTTTCTCATTTGATCAGAAAAATGGAGCCAAATTAGTTTTATTTACTTATTTTTATCTTGTCAATTTAAAAAAACCAAAAGTTTTTTACTTCAGTGAATTTAATAAGATTCTGTAAAAACACACGTAGTTATTAGAACCAAAATAAGGTAATTTGTACAAAAAAATTTTTATTTACTTATAGCAAGTATTGTTGCTGCTTTTTCTTTATTGAAGTAGATTTAACTAAATATATTTAGTATTATAAACTAAGGGTGGAAAAATATCTATTCATGTTTTATTTTAATTTATTTTATCTTATTTTATTGTGCCAATAAAATCTACATTTTCGCCCAGAATCAATATTTTTGAAATGTATTTATTGACATATTTTCTGCAGATGTTGCAGCAGGTTAACGCTACATGTGATGATGTGCACTTTTTCAACTTTCAATAACTTCATATTTCATCTCAATGCCACACGTGAGACTCATAAACATTGTGTTGAAAGTACCAAACATTTGTATCAGATTTTAAGGACTAAATACCTACTGCAGTATCAATAGATTTAGAATAACAGAATTTTTTGTGTTCAAATTAAAATCAATAAGTCTCACCTGTTTATAAGTCGCTGATTATTCACATTTTCATCACTAGATGGCGCTGCCAGCTTTAAAATAATAATAACGACCTGAATGTTGGTCATTTGCACCAATTTTGTTCTGATTATTTTTAGTTTACTTACAGCAGTTATTGTATCTACTGTAGAGTAGATTTACCTCAGTATTTTTAGTAATTATATACTAATGGTGGAAAAATATAGGTTTTATTTTTATTCATTTTATTTTTTTGATACTAAAAATAAACATTATTGCCCTGAATCTATTTTTTTAAATGTATATATTGTCACAGGTTGACGCAACATGTGCTTTTTTTGTTTTTGGATAATAAGAAAAAACAAAACAGTAATCCATAGTTTTTTAACCTTGGGGTCGTGACCCCACTGGGGCCATGTGGAATTGAAACGGACTCGTGTGAAATGTCTTGTAATTGATATGAAAACATACTTTGTAGAAGTTTGCACCCTCAATTTTAAATGAAAATCATAATTAATACCCTGAAAATGACAGTAGATGACTTTTAAGTAAATTCATTAAACTAATTAATCTCATGTTTATTATGCATGTAACTGTTTATTCATTTTATAAATAAAGACTGTATGTGAAAAATATCACAAATAAATAGATGCACTATAAATAGTGATAATTAACAGATTCTAAAAGTAATTATCTTTCATTAATGCTAATACACTGCAAAGCATTCTGGGTAAGCTGTACTCCTGCTACTGCATCAAAATACTCTTGTTAAGTGTCCATTACAAGAAGAATTGTATAAAGACATTAATAATGGGAGGCTGTGATTGGTCACCTGTGCCACGCTTCTGCAGACGCAGCCTGGTCAGGATCTCCTCAAACTTGGCGTGTGTGCTGAGCTTGGGCAGCTTGACGTGAACGCCACCGCGCAGCCCAGTTCCCAGGTTGGAGGGGCAGGTGAGGATGTAGCCCAGATGTTCGTTCCACATGAAGCCGTGGTTGTGCTTCTTGAAGATCTCCTCGATCTGAGCAGGAAAACATTTAGCATGGTTAGCTCGCCATGGAAACCTGAAGCTCTGGAGCCACACGAGGCTCTTTGGTTCCTCTTTGGAGGCTGTGATTGTATCTGATCTGACAATAAAGACAGTTTTAACACAGGAAACAACATAGAATGTGTGTTTTTAGAGTCATTATGTGTGTTTACTTTAGGGCCAACACAAAATCAGACTCAGGCAACTGGCGGTCCGGGGGCCACATGCGGCCCTCTGTGCTGTAGAATGTCCCGTGGTATGGATGATATAATATCACATGATCATCACCTTCTGCAGACCAACACAGAAGCGTCTGAAGACCTCCTTCATGTTTCCGCCTTTCTGCATGGAGATGACACGCAGGTGATCCTCCTCGTTCACCCACACCAGGAACGTCTTGTTCTCGTTGTGCCTGATAATCAATAATCAATAATCAATAATAACACACACACACACAGTGGGTCAGTGTGATAAATACCAGATTCCTCTAGCGTCGGGCCAGTCCCGGGCCATCCCAGCACAGGTCAATAGGGGGGACACAGGCTTGTCAAACAGGAAGTGGTCAGCGATCAGCTGTTCCTGCTCAGCGTCAGTCATTCCATCCAGAGGATAATATTTACCTTTGAACTCACCGTCCAGACTGGCCAGAGCTGGGACCAACATAAACATTTACATTTATTTTTCAGATTAAAATACATTTACTTTGTATTTTATAGTCGTGACAATTATTTATGTTTTTTTTTATTTTCTTGTTTTAGTTGATTCTGTTTAAAGCTCCGTCTCACAGACAACGATCAACTATTTAGTGAAAATGATTTCATGGAGCAAAATGTGTAGAGTTAATCAATTAATGTAATCAGGAAAAAACATTGAAGCCCCGCCCTCTCAGTGATGGGTATTGCAGAGCCGTTGAGCACTGACTAGTTTGTTAACAGAGTAACCCTCACTAATATTATGATCATAACAAATAAAGATATTTATTATTAGTATTAAAAATACAGTTAAATGGACTCAATATATGATAAAAATCTGTGTTGTTGTTCTTTAGTATGTATACAGTGTGTGAGTGAGTGTTGGTGGTGGGAGGGGCCAGTCAGTGGGAGGGGCCTATGGTTCACTATGACAGCCTCACTTCTGTCAGTCTGCCCCAGGGCAGCTGTGGCTACAATAGTAGTTTACCACCACTAAGTGTGGAGTGAAATAATAATCCCTTAATTCTGTAAAGTGACTGAGTTCCCAAAAAAGCGTTAAATAAGATAAATGTATTATTATTATTATTATTATTAGTGCATTTTTTAGTCCTTATGTGTGTTTTTACTGTAATTATGTGGGTTTTTGTTGTTCTTTTGTGTATTATTCTGTCATTTTGTGTATATTGTGTATACACTTTCACACAGTTGTGACTTCAGATTGGTTTACTTACTTATAATAAATAACTTCCTCAACAGATCCATTAATTGTGTATAATTTTACTCTTGAAGGGCATTTTTACAGAACCCTTAAATATATTATTAATGTTAGATATAAGGTTATGGGCCTTAATGTCCCTTGGTTACCTTGGTAACGGAGCTATCAAAGCTGAACCTACCCTCGATGGAGAGGTCCTGGATGGCTCTACGCTCTCCTCTGCTGTTGTGGGGGGGCAGGGTGAAGCCTTTGATGCTACGGCCTGTACGGACACGGCTGGACAGGACGTAGTTGGGGTCCAGATCGTCTCCGCCCTGATGGATGGAGAACCACAGTTTGAGAACCACACACTCACCCAGATAACATAGATAGAATCACCTAGAAGCTCGTTTCACTATTTTATTTACTTTTAGTTCATTGTTTTTCATCCTGTTTCATTTATTTATCTTTAATCATCTTTTTTAAATGTATATTTACATGTTGGTTTATTTATTAACTATTGTTCATTTTATTAGTTTCATTTATTGTATTCATTTTTTAAAATCTATTTACTTATATGTACAATTTGATTAATTTAGAAAGTTGTTTTTCATCTGTTTATTTTAGGCTTTTAAATAATTTTCATACCAATAGTTTATTATCTTTCTTCTGACCAAACCACGTTTCCATAACAAACCTTTGCAGTTATTATGTTACTCCTGTAATATTATATGTAATCACACATGAAGGTTCATACTGGACTTATTTTATACTAAAGATAATTCAGCCTGACTTTGATTCCATTTTTGCTTAAATCACCAAATTTGACCTTTATTTTGAAGGCTTTGTTCACCTTCAGGTTCTCAAAGTTCAGGTCGGTCTTGTGCTTGTCGGTGGGTTTGTATCCTCCATGACGGTCTGAGATGATGGGGTCCAGCAGGTCCTTGAACGCCTCATATGACTCCTCGTCTCCAGCGACGCAGCCCACGGTCATGATGAAGGGGTGACCTTTGGGGACGCAGACCACCAGGTGAGAAACACTGATCAGATCATTCTCTCTTAATGAGGTGGATTCTTCTAGAACTTGGTCTTACCGGGGTTGTCCACTCCGGTCTGGATGACGTCATCCACGGTGAAGCCGCTGGGGGTAGATTTTGCCCTCAGCTTGCCGTAGATTTCCTTGGTCAGAACCTACAACAGATGTTTGCTTCTTAAAATGAGTTATTAATATTAGATATGATAATAGGAGGACGTCAGTACCTCCTCCTCCCTGTAGGGGGCAGAGTTTTACTATGAAATGTTGATCATATCATGTCTCAGTGTCTATTTTAGATCATGTACCACGTGTCTGTGATGATGTAATGTACAGTATGTACATGATTCAGATACCATACATGTTAGAGGGGGCGGGGCTACCTTGGCCATGTGGTTGTTGTGCAGAGACAGATCTGGGAACTCTTCATCCAGAGAGAACTTCATCTTATAGTCGTTGTGACAGTTCTTGGCCATGGCTGCGGTTCTCACTCCGACTGAAACAAAAGTTATTATATTATTATTATTCATTGTTTGAATGAAGGAGAAACGAATTAATTAGTGTTCTAAATGAATAATAATAATAATAATAATAATGTATATGTTTGTTTGGGGGTGTTTCTTCTACCAGTTTGTTGGTGAAAAGTAAAAACCTTCTCATTGTTTGGTGTCAGATCAACATCTGAACTCACAGCTGTTGGTTCTTCTCACACTCAGGATTATTAATAACTTTCCCTCCCACCAACGTCACTGGGAACCTTCCAGTCTGATCCCACTGCATTCTACAGAATAAAGCACTGATTGAACTCATGCAGATTACATTTAGAAACAGAAATACATATATATTGTTTAATCTCATTACAAAATTAGAATTCATTAATTAAATGAATAATAATATAAATAATAATTATATCAATAAATATTTTTGTCCATCAATTTTCTAATTTTGCTTTGAAAAAAAATCCACCAAATTTAATCAATTATGTATTTACCATTTGCATAGTTTAGTCCTTAATTTACATGTTTAAATTTGTTCAGTCTGTAAAAATAATTAGTTTTGCTTTAATTCAGATCATTAATCTGCTAATACTAATATTCTGTGTTCCATTTTAAAGTCTGTTTATATATTTAACAACAATCAATGATTTCAAATGAAACCAAAAACAACAGAAATGTAATAAATTGATTTTAAAAAAGAGTCAAATATCCATTCAAAAATAGTGTAAAGTTAAAGTAAATACAAAATAATCCAAATATTATTTTCTTAAACTGGTTTTCATTATTAAATACATGCATGACTCGTTAAATTAATTCTTCCCAACAGAAAACACGTTTAAAAAAATGAAAACCTACAATTCTAATCTAAATGTAGTTTGTTTAATAAAAACATTAAAGGTACATTAATAGTTCATTCAATCCTTTCTACGTTTTTTACGCTCACTGTGAAACTGAAACGTCACACGAGCTAAATCCAGCTCTGAGTCAGAGCCACCTGCTGCACTGACCCTACATGGCTGCGTTCCTCCCTATCAGCAGGCAGAACTGCACACCTCCAGGAGGCTTTGACTGATAAGTGTTTAGGAGAGAAAAGTCCCAGGATGGTTGAATGGATGGATGGATGGATGGATGGATGGATGGATGGATGGCGTGCTGCTGGTTTACCTGTGAAGGAGAAAGGGAAGATGTAACAGATCCTGGGATCAGATCCTGTCCACCAAGTGTAAAGGGGTCGCCCAGTCCTCCAACCCCGGGACCTTAGCTTTTATACCAGGATGTGGCTTCCCATTGGCTGAGGGGTGGGGGGGTCGCCTCTACTGATCAACGAGGGGCGTGAGTTTCTAAAAGGAAAAGAAGCGACTCTGCAAGAATGCTGCAGAACAAGGACAAAGCAGCAGCTGTAGGAACGACACATGCTACTGCTACCAGGGTCGAGGTCAATTACATTTTTAAATTACAATTACAATCTTCAATCATCTATGTTCAATTACAACTCAATTACTATTACAGTGATCACCACTGATTCCAATTCCAACTAAAATTACAATGATTATTTTCTCCCTGAAAGACAATTACAACTAGAATATTAGAGTGAAGATGCAGCTGTTGGCCCACATTACACTGCATTAGCTTAGCATTAGATAGGTAATGCTAATGTTAATGCTATCATTAACATTAACTAGCATTAGCTAGTGTTAGCATTAACTAGCTTTAGCATTAGCCTAATGTTAGCATTAGCTTATCCTGGCAATAACATTAGCCTAACATTAAAACATTAACATAGTGATAGAATTAACCTAGCATTAGCATTGTGGTGGGGGGACATGCATCCTCAGACCTTCATGTGTTTCATGTGCTGTTTGTAAATTTAGATTCACATGTTGGCACTGGGTGACTCTTTAACCTCGTATGGAGGGGGAGGAGCCAAAGTCAAGTCATCAAAGATACGCCTCAATGTCTGTACATCTACATTTAACTATAAACAAACATTTGATCTGTTTTTACTTCATACCTCAGAGTTTATTAACTCACTATAGAAGCTGTAGATTTGATTTATGAAACATAAATATCCATCCATCCATCCATCCATCCATCCATCTTCTCCCGCTTAGCCGTTTCCGGGTCGCGGGGGCAGCATCCTCAGTAGGGAGGCCCAGACTTCCCTCTCCCCAGCCACTTCCTCCAGCTCTTCCGGGGGGACCCCGAGACGTTCCCAGGCCAGCCGAGAGACATAGTCTCTCCAGCGTGTCCTGGGTCTTCCCCGGGGCCTCCTTCCGGAGGGACGTGCCCTGAACGCCTCACTAGGGAGGCGTTCAGGGGGCATCCTAATTAGGTGCCCGAGCCACCTCATCTGGCTCTTCTCGATGCGGAGGAGCAGCGACTCTACTTTGAGCCCCTCCCGAATGACTGAGCTTCTCACCCTATCTCTAAGGGAGAGCCCAGCCACCCTACGGAGGAAACTCATTTCAGCCGCTTGTACCCGTGATCTTGTTCTTTCGGTCATGACCCAAAGTTCATGACGATAGGTGAGGGTTGGAACGTAGACCGACCTGTAAATAGAGAGCTTCGCTTTTTGGCTCAGCTCCCTTCTTACAATGACGGACTGGTGCAGACTCTGCATCACTGCAGACGCCGCACCAATCCGCCTGTCGATCTCTCGCTCCATCCTTCTCTCACTCGTGAACAAGACCCCGAGGTACTTGAACTCCTCCACCTGGGGCAGAACCTCATCTCCCACCCGTAGAAGGCACTCCACCTTTTTCCGGTCGAGAACCATGGACTCGGATTTGGAGGTGCTGATTCTCATTCCGGCCACTTCACACTCGGCTGCGAACCGATCCAGTGAGAGTTGAAGGTCACGGTATGTTGGAGCCAACAGGACCACATCATCTGCAAAAAGCAGTGATGCAATACTGAGGCCCCCGAACCGGACCCCCTCAACGCCCTGACTGCACCTAGAAATTCTGTCCATAAAAGTTATGAACAGAATCAGTGACAAAGGGCAGCCCTGTCGGAGTCCAACCCTCACCGGAAACGATTTCGACTTACTGCCGGCAATGCGGACCAGACTCTGACTCCGGTCATGCAGGGAACGAACAGCTCCTATCAGGAGGTTCGATACCCCATACTCCCGGAGGACCCCCCACAGGAATCCCCGAGGGACACGGTCAAATGCCTTTTCCAGGTCCACAAAACACATGTGGACTGGTTGGGCAAATTCCCATGACCCCTCAAGGACCCTGCTGAGGGTGTAGAGCTGGTCCACAGTTCCACGGCCAGGACAAAAACCACATTTCTCCTCCTGAATCCGAGGTTCAACTATCCGGCGGACCCTCCTCTCCAGTACCCCTGAATAGACCTTACCGGGGAGGCTGAGGAGTGTGATCCCTCTATAATTGGAACACACCCTTCGGCCCCCCTTCTTAAAAAGGGGGACCACCACCCCGGTCTGCCAATCCAGAGGCACTGCCCCCGATGTCCATGCGATGTTGCAGAGTCGTGTCAGCCATGACAGCCCCACAACATCCAGGGCCTTGAGGAACTCCGGGCGGATCTCATCCACCCCCGGAGCCCTGCCACCGAGGAGCTTTTTAACCACCTCGGCAACCTCAGCCCCAGAGATAGGAGAGCCCACTCTCGGGTCCCTGGGCCCTGCTTCCTGATTGGAAGGCGTGTCGGTGGGATTGAGGAGGTCTTCGAAGTATTCCCCCCACCGATCCACAACGTCTCGAGTCGAGGTCAGCAGCGCACCATCCGCACCATACATAGTGTTGACGGTGCACTGCTTCCCCCTCCTGAGATGCCGGATGGTGGTCCAGAATCTCTTCGAAGCCGTCCGGAAGTCGTTCTCCATGGCCTCACCAAACTCCTCTCATGCCCGGGCTTTTGCCTCGGTGACTGCCGTGGCTGCACTCCGCTTGGCCCGTCAGTACCTGTCTGCTGCCTCCGGAGTCCCACAGGCCAAAAAGGCCCGGTAGGACTCCTTCTTCAGCTTGACGGCATCCCTCACCCCCGGTGTCCACCAACGGGTTCGGGTATTGCCGCCACGATAGGCACCGACTACCTTGCGGCCACAACACCGATCAGCCGCCTCAGCAACAGAGGCACGGAACATGGCCCACTCGGACTCAATGTCCCCCACCTCCTCCGAGACATGGTTGAAGTTTTCCCGGAGGTGGGAGTTGAAGCTCCTTCTGACGGGAGACTCTGCCAGGCTTTCCCAGCAGACCCTCACTATACGTTTGGGTCTGCCAGGTCTAACCGGCATCCTCCCCCGCCATCGGAGCCAACTCACCACCAGGTGGTGATCAGTTGACAGCTCCGCCCCTCTCTTTACCCAAGTGTCCAAGACATGCGGCCGCAAGTCCGATGACACGACTACGAAGTCGATCATCGAACTGCGGCCTAAGGTGTCCTGGTGCCAAGTGCACATATGGACACCCTTATGTTTGAACATGGTGTTTGTTATGGACAATCTGTGACGAGCACAGAAGTCCAACAACAAAACACCACTCGGGTTCCTAACAGGGGGGCCGTTCCTCCCAATCACGCCCCTCCAGGTCTCACTGTCGCTGCCAACGTGAGCGTTGAAGTCCCCCAGCAGAACGAGGGAATCCCCAGAAGGAGCACTCTGCAGTACTCCCTCTAAGGAATCCAAGAAGGGTGGATACTCCGAGCTGCTGTTTGGCCCATAGGCACAAACAACAATCATGATCCGGGATCAGATTGCCAAGGCCCCCGCCCTGGACGACTGCCCGATCCACATTGCACCAGCCTCATATGATCCCTCCTGCGGGTGGTGGGCCTACGGGAGGGCGGGCCCACGTAGTCCTTTCGGGCTCTGCCCGGCCGGGGCCCGTGGGCAAAGCCCCGGCCACCAGGCGCTCGCACTCGAGCCCCAACCCCGGGCCTGGCTCCAAGGTGGGGCCCCGGTAGCGCCAATCCGGGCGACGTGAACTGCCTTTGTTGTTTAATGTACATATACAGTATGGCTATTGAACCGCTCTTAGTCGGACCCGTCACCTGGGACCTGTTTGCCTTGGGAGACCCTACCAGGGACATTAAGCCCCCGACAACGTAGCTCCCAGGATCATTCGGGTACTCAAACCCCTCCACCACGTTAAGGTGGCGGTTCATGGAGGAGGAAAACATAAATAAACATTTTTAAATTAAAATCAGACCCCAACATGACACAGAAATACCTCAAATGCATTTTTTGGGACAATATCACATGCAGCAAATGGACAAATATGTCAAATTTTACTCATAATCTCATTCAAAATTTTGCTCTATGTAATCAATTGACTGAATGGATTTTTCCTGAAAATGAGATGTGAATATATCTATGACACGGACACCTGTTTTGGGGCTTTACGGCTGTGTTGTAAATGTTAAGCTAACGTACTACTCATGCTAACGTACTACTCATGCTAACGTATTACTCATGCTAACGTACTACTCATGCTAACGTAATACTGATGCTAACACACTACTCATGCTAACATACTACTCATGCTAACGTACTACTCATGCTAATGTACTACTCAAGCTAACGTACTACTCATGCTAACGTAATACTGATGCTAACGCACTGCTCATGCTAACATACTACTCATGCCAACGTACTACTCATGCTAACGTACTACTCAAGCTAACGTACTACTCATGCTAACGTACTACTCATGCTAACGTACTACTCATGCTAACACAATACTCAGGCTAACATACTACTCATGCTAACGTACTACTCATGCTAACGTACTACTCATGCTAACTTAATACTGATGCTAACACAATACTCAGGCTAACGTACTACTCATGCTAACGTACTACTCATGCTAACGTACTACTCAAGCTAACGTACTACTCATGCTAACGTACTACTCATGCTAACGTACTACTCATGCTAACGTACTACTCATGCTAACGTACTACTCAAGCTAACGTACTACTCATGCTAACGTACCACTCATGCTAACGTACCACTCATGCGAACGTAATACTGATGCTAACGTAATACTGATGCTAACGCACTACTCATGCTAACATACTACTCATGCTAACGTACTACTCATGCTAACGTACTACTCATGCTAACGTACTACTCAAGCTAACGTACTACTCATGCTAACGTACTACTCATGCTAACGTACTACTCATGCTAACGTAATACTGATGCTAACGTAATACTGATGCTAACGCACTACTCATGCTAACGTACTACTCATGCTAACGTACTACTCATGCTAACGTACTACTCGTGCTAACGTACTACTCATGCTAACGTAATACTGATGCTAACACTACTCATGTTAACGTACTACTCATACTAACATACTACTCATGCTAACGTACTACTCAAGCTAACGTACTACTCATGCTAATATAATACTAATGCTAACGCACTACTCATGCTAACGTACTACTCAAGCTAACGTACTACTCATGCTAACGTAATACTGATGCTAACGCACTACTCATGCTAACGTACTACTCATGCTAACGTACTACTCATGCTAACGTACTACTCATGCTAGCGTACTACTCTTGCTAACGTACTACTCATGCTAACGTAATACTGATGCTAACACAATACTCAGGCTAACATACTACTCATGCTAACGTACTACTCATGCTAACGTACTACTCATGCTAACGTACTACTCAAGCTAACGTACTACTCATGCTAACGTACTACTCATGCTAACGTACTACTCATGCTAACGTAATACTGATGCTAACGTAATACTGATGCTAACGCACTACTCATGCTAACATACTACTCATGCTAACGTACTACTCATGCTAACGTACTACTCATGCTAACGTACTGCTCAAGCTAACGTTCTACTCATGCTAACGTACTACTCAAGCTAACGTACTACTCATGCTAACGTACTACTCGTGCTAACGTACTACTCATGCTAACGTACTACTCATGCTAACGTAATACTGATGCTAACACTACTCATGTAAACGTACTACTCATACTAACATACTACTCATGCTAACATACTACTCATCCTAACGTACCATTCATGCTAAAGTAATACTCATGCTAACGTATTACTCATGCTAACGTAATACTGATGCTAACGTATTACTCATGCTAACGTACTACTCATGCTAACGTACTACTCATACTAATGTACTACTCATCCTAACGTACTACTCATACTAACGTACTACTCATACTAATGTACTACTCATCCTAACGTAATACTCACGCTAACGTACTACTCACGCTAACGTACTACTCATACTAACGTACTACTCATACTAATGTACTACTCATCCTAACGTAATACTCAAGCTAACGTACTACTCACGCTAACGTACTACTCATACTAACGTACTACTCATACTAATGTACTACTCATCCTAACGTACTACTCATCCTAGCGTACTACTCATGCTAACGTAATACTCATGCTAACGTACTACTCATCCTAGCGTACTACTCATGCTAACGTAATACTCATCCTAACGTACTACTCATGCTAACGTACTACTCATGCTAACGTACTACTCATGCTTATGTACTACTAATGCTAACGTACTACTCATCCTAACGTACTACTCATCCTAGCGTACTACTCATGCTAACGTAATACTCATCCTAACGTACTACTCATGCTAACGTACTACTCATGCTAACGTACTACTCATGCTTATGTACTACTAATGCTAACGTACTACTCATCCTAACGTACACTACTCATGCTAACGTACTACTCAAGCTAACGTACTACTCATGCTACTGTACTACTTATAATAAGTGTGATGTCTAAATTAGTATGTAGTGCGTTCACATTAGATCGTTTGGAAATATTGAGTATGTGAGAAATACCAGGATGTATACTATATGGGGACATGTTTTAAGTATGCACAGTTAACACACTCGTCATACTCAACTTTCCCATGATGCATTGGGAGCTGAATGTAAAATAGTCCTTGAACCAGTTTCATCAAGGTCATGTACTGTATTGTTATTGTCCTTTAGTGTGTTTCATTTGGTGTTTTTGCAATATTTTTGTCTAATTTTGTCATCACTTTGTGTAATTATGTTTTCATTTTGTGAATTTACATGATGTGTTTTTTGGAGTAATTTTTTTCATTTATTTTTGTTGTTTCATGTGCTGTTATTCAATGTCCCTTAGTGTATTTTTCTGCCGTTTCATGTGTTATTGGGATTATGTTGTGCCATGTGCGTTGCCAAACCACCACCACCACCACCACCACCACCACCACCTATCAACATGTCCTGTGACAGGCAGGAAAACCTGAAGCATCCAATCAGCAGGAACGTTATTTATTTCAGGGTATTCCAGTTTACAGTGTTTGAGTCGTCGTTTCCATATTCTCATAATTACTCTCACCAGTTTGTTTCACTCAGGTCTAGATGTGGCAAAGAAACTGGAGAACCTGAAGAACATCAGACACCAGAATTTGTTAGCTTCACACCTAGAAGCCCCTGTTATAGGATTCACACCCTGGAGGAAATGGTGCACATCATTCCCACTAAGACGCACATTTATCTAGTTTATCTGGCAAAAAGAACAACAAAAAAGCTGTAAATATAGAAGGAATATGAAACGGCCGCTGCACAAACTGTCAGAAAAACAATTGACAGACATGAACATTGAAGAACAGTCATGTGGAGACAGGACCATCTATAAGGGGAATAAAGGAGAGATTTTTGGGGTCCATCCATAAAGTCAGTAAAATGATGGTCCATTGTTCTATGAATCTGTGATAACCACATTTATTTATTCATCTGAATAATATCCACTGTTATCCAGGAACGTTTATTATTATTATTATAGTCATCTTAAAGATGGAAATCCTGGTTTTAATCACTAATAAAATGGTTCAAAGTGACCAAAAATGGTGGAAAAGGAGGTGAAATGTGATTTTAAAAACCACAGAAAATGGTTAAAAGTTGTAAATTAAAGTGGATAAAAACAGACAGAAAAAGTGGTAAAAATGGTTCAAAGTGTCAATATTGGCTTCGAGGTGGCAGAAATGGAGGAAGGAGGGATTAGGATATTGTAATTTAAAAAGTAGGAATAAATATGTTAAACTGGCCAATAATGGGCATGACAAAATGATGAATGTGGTTACATTGGCAAAAATAAGCATGAAATATAGTGAAAAGTGGTTAAAGGGCCCATGTTAAGTTAAATGAACATTTCTGTACTTTAAACATGATAAAGTTCTATTATGACTTCATACACATGATCAAAGTGTTTTTTTATTGATTCCATCAATCATTAGTCAGAGGGTGATTTACTCCTTTCTTACTACAGGGTGAACACAAACACTACAATTTGATGACACGTTCCCACTTTGATGACTAATTTGACTCAGCACTGAGCTGGAGAAGCCACGCCTCCAGGAAGCTCTCTGCCGTGATTGACATGTAAATAGACACACCCACAAAGGTGAGCATTTCAGCGTCCTTCACGCAGTGCTTCCACAGTCTATCACCGGTTGTGCGGCTTCATGCGCCTCAAATTCAGGGTCTGATTCTGAATTGAGGACATACGGCTCTACGTGAAGGATCGCCATTGTTGAAATAGCTTATTGTCAGAGTACCACTATGTACCGGTGAACACCCGCCCCCACACTCTGTCTCGTGTTTATAAAGCAGCATGAGTTCGGCTACGGAGTGGGTGGGAAGAGAGCGGGTTGTCTTTCGGGTTGTCACCGTGCAGGGAGGGGACGGACTCACACTCAATAGCAGCTTAAATATCCATGTGTTTTACTGTAATGTCCAGTTTTTTGGCAGAAAACAATTAACTGTGTGTTGATAGCAAAAATACATTCGCTTTGGTGATCGCTGATCCCCCTCATAACAGAGCAAGACATGCAGGGAAGTCAGTGTCCCGTCTATAGACACGCCCACTCATGAATATTCATAAGTAGGCCACAAATCAGCCTGTTTGTAGAGTTGGTCAGAAAGTGACTTTTCAGAGGCTAAAACTCTGGAAAACAGGCGAGTTTGGGAAAATATACTATGTTTTTGTAGTTCTTATAACAAATGGAGATGATGGTGAAAATAAATAGCATGATATGGGAACTTTAAAAGTGACAATAATGGGTCAACATATGTGACATTAGGTGTAAAAGTGATGGAAAGTGTTTATAAGTGCTGAACATGTCTGGAAAGTGGAAAAAATTACAGAAATGGGAGTAATGTGGCAAAAATATAGTAAAAGGAGCAAAAATATGGCAGGAAAAAGTGATGAAAGGTTAAAATATGGTGAGTTTGGTGTAGTTGCATAAAAAGTGTAAAAATAAGCAAAAATAGGCTCATTGTTCAGAAAATATTCATAGTTTCTTGAAGGCATCTGGTGACCCTCTCCCAGTGTCTCGTGACCCACAATGAGGTCCTGACCACAAGGTTGAGAAGCCCTGCCTTAAAGGATGCTTTGGCTCTAGTTTATACTTTTAATCTTTCCCTAGCTGTGTTTCCATTACAGTTTGTCTGCAAAATTAGGTAAAAGAAACAGTTTTTATCAGGTGGGGAAAACTTCATTTCAGAGCAATCAACAGTTTCATGTAGCATAGCATTCATGATTTAGCTTAGCGTGACTTATGACCACGTGCATGACTTCAGTCAATCCCTGCATCTATGAAGTCCTGCCTGCTTGTTACCATGGCAACAGGCATGACACTGCTCACATGGAGGGAGATTTTTGGTCATGTTGATGATGTCATGTGTTTGTTGATGATTTTAATTGATTTTACTGATGATTTTAAATGTTCTTATTGATTTTAAACAATTGAATGTTTTATCATGTAAAGCACATTGAGTTGCCTTGTGTATGAAATACACTATACACATACATTTGCCTTGCCTTAGTGATTTTTTTCACACGTTCATCATGTCACTTTATCAGAGTGTGAGCGTATGAATCCATGTGAAGGTGAATTTAAACAGCCGTTCACACTCAAAGGTCACCATGTGTGATGTGTGATATGTAGCGTGTGTGTCTGTGCAGTCAGACCAGCTCTAATACCAATATGGAACGGCTCCAGCAGCCCAGTTTAGAACGTAACCTGAACCACACACACACACACACACACACACACACACCTGCTCTGCTGATGCAGCCTCTGAGGGCAGTTATGTAAACCTGGAACACTGTGAGAATCATTGATAAAGGTTTTTAATCCAACACACACCAGCAGAGTGTGCACGTTAATGTGTGTGAACACTCATTTTAGTGTTGATCGCTGCTTAGCGTGACGACAGTTTAACGTCATTTTACACCAGACATGCAAAGTAACTGAACCGAATCATTCCCAAAACAAAGTAACAAAAGGCAACAAAACACACAAAATGATGCATGATTATTCTCTGAAATTAATTTTTATCTGTTTGGTAAAGACATTTTTTATTTAGAAAAGAAGTGATAACATAGTCCCGCCCCTTTTACCTTTTAACCCATTTGAGCTAGCGCTGCTACATGCTAAGCTAACCAGAACTGGTCCCTGGTGTGTAGTACGTGGAACACAAAGATTAATCTTTTGTTTAATACAAAAACAACTCTAAAAAGACGAGTTGTTAATCTGCAGGAACACCATAACCACTTATACTATAATTAATATTATCAATATGCATGACAAACGAACACTTTGCATGCGTTAATATAAATAGTTTACTTATTTTACTTTATTTATATATGTTTTGACACATATATGAAGTGTGTTCTCTGAATTTGGCCCCGCCCCCCAGCAGCCATGGTTAGTGCAGCTGGGGTTAAGGGCCCACAGTGAAGGGCTGGGTGAAATTTGAACCAGCGACCCTCTGATTACAAGCTCGCCACCCTTAACCACTAGGCCACTCCCACTAGACTAACAATGACTAAATGTTCTATGACATGCTGCTCCTACGGTAACGTATCATAATAGATCAAAATTGCTGTCACACCTGTTTTTTTATTTAAAGAACGAGGTCAGAGGTCATGACCAAGGTCAAAGAGGGGCGGGGCTATGTTTATAGAGTTTATTAGATATGAGCCACTATTGGCTGATAGCTCTGGAGAAGCTTCTAGAAGCTTGTGGAACGAAGGCCGGTGTGAGATCAGGTGAAGAAACTAGATCTGTTCCATGTAGACGAGCTCCAGGACGATCCACGTCGTGGTTATTTCCAGCGTGACCTCCTCCTCCATCATCGTATTTCACTGACTCAGCAACGTGTCCGTCACTCTGCCTTCATTCGTTCGTCCACCACGGGTGGAGAAAAAGAAAAAGTCACATTTGTGGAGTGAAGCAGGAAGTGAGGTGACGCTATAGCTGACCACCACCACCATGTGCACGTCTTTCAGTCACAAGTAAGACTAGCCTCATGGCGAGTAGTAGGGTGGCTTCACCTGCTCAGTCCTCCTGATGGAAATATCTATATTGTATATACTGTGTATATATATATTTATATATAGCAGCTGTTTGATGAAACCTTTGTTAATGCTGGTGTTTCAATCAGTCATTTTCATTCATCACCTCACACTAGGGCTGAGTATCACCAGGACCTCATGATACTAAATTCAGAATTGATTGACAGCACTGAATCCATTTCACATGAATGAGTAAAACACAGAGTATAGTGCACAGTGACTGTTCTTATCACACACTGACCATAACTAGTCACATGTCCTTGTGTTATATTTACGTCTTTAAGGGAACACTGATACTAAATAATGCTTCACCAAAATATTGTTCTAATTAACTTTAAATCATTAAAAACAAAATAAAAACAGTCATTTCAGTGCTAGTATTATCAACTTCTCTGTAAACATGGACACATATCAGTGCTGCTTAAAAAGCACAATGAACTTGTTTTATGAAAAGTGGAACATTTCAGTGCATTATAATATAAACAAATGAAAACCTGGGTACACATTTTAACTTCTACTTTACACCACGTGTGAAGTTTAACTTAAACCTGCTCTGCGGTCTGCACAGATATTTCACTGCTAATACTAATATACATTTGTTCTTTGGAAACTTCAAAACCTCAGAACATTTAAAGCTAGGGTAGGTAATTTTCTCCAGATACACTTTTTAAGTTTTTGGTTGAAATTGTCTTTATGTCCTGACACAAATGAAGATCTTATGTTCTCTGAAAAAGAAACGAAGAAAATCCAACATCTGTAGCAGCTGTAAACCTGTAATAACTTTGACCAATGGAAAAAAAACATTTTTTTTTAACCAATCACGTCTCTCTGTCTCCTTGCTTGTTCTCCACCCCTTTCATGCACAAGCCCACAAATTTTTAGTCATATTTTTTAACACATCTAGAATGATAAAGTTTATTGTTTACCTACTGCGGAATGAGACGATGTCATTTCTACAAAATACAAGCAATGAGCTGAGGTCTGCTATTGGAGCACGGCGCTTGTGCATGTGAATGAGGGGTGTGGCTTTAGAGGGAGCACAGAGAGGAGGGGACAGTAAAAGTGCAGCACTCAGAAGATGCTACTTTCAAAATCATGCTAGTTTTCGAAAATTACCTACCCTGCCTTTAACTTGTGCTTATTACTTAAGTTGTGGAAAAAGCAAAAAAAAATCAAATAAAAAATAAAAATCGATATTCAGTGCCAGTGTGACGATAGCATGAAATATTGTGATATATTGTTGCATCAATATTTTTGGCACACCTATACCTCACACAGATGACTAGATTCATCAACATAATCAATAACTCTGATACATGTAAAGCTACGGCTGCTCCGGATGAAAAACACGTTTCTCTATCTGACACCTTTGTTTGTGTGTGTGTGTGTGTGTACTTACATATTTACCAAGTCTAGTTTCTCCAATAATGATTCTACACAAGCATTCAGATATATATTTATATCTATAGAGGGTTTTCACGGTGCGTCATCAACCCGTAAGTCGCCATATTGGAGACACTCAGCAGATAAACAAAGCGCACACACACAAGCAAATCCTCAATTTTGAGAGGAAATGATGGACGATTGCCATTTTTTATAGATTGTGAAAACTTATAACAGATCAGGGAGAACAATGTGTGTATTTTATAGTCAGTAGTTGTACATCAGGAGAGCAGTGACCTGTCCGACCGGAACAGTGTTAGCCCCTCAATGCTAACCGCCTCATCTGGAATGGATGTTTCAGCCACGTAATTTATCCATCGCAGAGTACACCTCTGTGAGCCTCCAACATGTAGCGTCAACAACCGCTTACCTCCAACATGGCCGCGCATCCGGGTTACTGCCCAGAATGTGATGTCAATGAAAACCCTCTATAGTCGTATCATGTGCTCTTTTTTCATTTAGTATATTTTTGTTGTCCTTTAGTGTTTTTTCTGTGATCTTGTGTATTTCATTTAGTGTTTTTGCAATAATTTTTTGTATTTTTCTGTATTTATGTCTGTGTTTTTGCAGTAATTTTTGGGGGGTTTTTTGCATCATGTGCTCTTTTTCAATGTAATTTAATGTATTTATGCTGTCCTTTAGTGTATTTTTCTGTTGTTTCGTATATTTCAATTTGGTGTTTTTGCAACAAATTTGTGTATTTATGTGGATATCTGTGTTTTTAAAACTGTTTTGTTGTATTGTGCACTTTTTTAATGTAATTATGAGATAGTATTACAACTGATTCCTGAAGGTTTAAAGCTGCTTCTGTGGCGCCCTCTGGTGGTTGACTGAGTGAACAGCGACACTATAAACGTAAAGAACCTTCTTCACTCTGTTGATATTTCCAACCTAACAGTGTTTGTAATGTTATTCTAGTGATTGTTAGGTTTTATATTATTAATATTCAGACTAGAGGAGGTGTCCAAAGTTTGCTGATTTCGGCCGATCTGAGCACTTTTAAAAACCGATGAGAGCAGCAGTGTGGATGCTAGGGCAGTCCACTCGCTTCCACACAGGTGACCCCTGATGAATGTAAACAATGACTACCTGGGTCTCCTGCGGCAGGATTCTGACTTTAACCGGGAATGATGCTCATATCTGAGCACTTTAATAAAACCGATGTTAGAACCTCCTCTGTTTACACTCATTCTACAAACTTTTGATTTTAATGTATTTACTTTATTGTTGCTGGTTTATTTTTATGACTTTTGTAATTGTTTTAATTGTAAAGTGTTTTTGAAAAGTCTCTATAAATAAAATACATTATTATCATTATTGGGACAATAGAGATGTCCTAGTGTGAGAAGCACAGTGTGAGTTCTCACTTTGAAACGGTAAATTTATGAGGTCCACCATTCACTAACCATTTTATTATTATATTATTTGAATTACATTTACAAATTAGAAGGAAGGTCACAAGACGGACATGTTTATAAGTGAACTGGAGTTACACCATCAGCTGAAATAGTTTTAAAAATCAGGAAAACCTGTTTTTTCAGCTCGTGTGCAGCATTAGCTTTAGCAGCATTAGCTTTAGCAGCTAACTTCCTACACCTCAACCCATTTAGAGTTTATCCCTCTGACCTTTGATCTGATGCGGAAGTACTGAACCAGAGCGAGAGTGTGAAAAGCATAGATATTATATACCATATGTCTATAGTGAAAAGGCTTATTAACAAATAGAATCGTTAAAACAAAAACCAGAAAAATACAGCCAGATGACACTGCCGCATTGAATGATGGGAAGTCTGGGATCAGGTAAGCCGCGCTGATTCGTCATTCATACATGACGTAATAGGACGGCACAGGATATCATTGATATTTGCCTTCAGAATAAGAGTGTCACAGAAAGGAAACAATAAATCCTATTAATAGTAAACCTTGACCATAAACGCAACGAGAAATATTTGGACCAGTGTTTTTCAACCTTGGGGTCGGGACCCCATGTGGAGTCGCCTGAAATGTCTAGTAATTGGTAAAAAAAAAAAAAAAAATGCTTAAAATTATATACAGTATTTACATGTTTTAAATTATTATTCTTTTTCAAATTAACACATCACACACAATAAATATCAAACAACTGTTTTCTATACTCAAACACTAAAACATATCTGAGCTGGTGCAACTTAACATTTGTCACTTTGTGCACTAATCCTGGCTACTCTGTATTTGTAAAACACATGAATAAACATGACAAAAGACTAATTCCAAAAATTTGTGATATCAAAATGGGGTCACGACCCCCAAAAGCTGCGAATCACTGTTTTAGACATAATTAAATAACTTTGAAGTTATTTGCATTATTTAAGTTTCAACGGATGGTTTGTTTTTACTTTTTAGATTTTTTTGCCTTTCACGTTAGACTTTTTTTTTTTCTTTCATACTAATTTTTGTCGTTTAAAGGCAATTTCTAAGTTATTGAGCTCATTTACATTATTTTGAAATGTAAAGACGGAAATGGTTTTTATTTCTGACGCTGTGTTGCTGGATGTGAGACGCTGACAGGTGGATGAAACAGCTTCACTAATTCACCTTTTTACCAAACTCTACAAAGAGCAGGAATGAGGACTTTGTTGGAATATACATCGGTAGCTGGTTGCGGTTTAGCCTGCTAGCGATGCTAGCTTCACTTTTAGCACAAGTGGATAAAAAACGGTGACGCGCAAGTTTAAGGCAGCTCGAGCTTAGCAGGTACGTTATAGACTTTAAACTGTTCTGTACAAAACAAAGTGTGTGTTTTTATTCCTGTTTAGTAAGTCTGTGAGGTTTTTGTGTTTTGTTTATGTTTTTTGTTTTGTTTTGGTTTATTTACAAAGGCGGAAACACTTCCACGCAGCGTAAATAACGTGTGATGATGATGATAATAACAGGTGTTACACATCTACTGGTATCCTAGCGAATTGGTGGCAAATTCTCCCTAATTTCGGGATCCGTTAAATTGTTTAGCAATCTCATATTTTAACATTTGTACGCAAAGGTCGATATATTCCTATGAATACGATTTTTTGAAGGCTGTTGGATTAAGTATGTATGCTAATGCTAGCTTTCCGTCCGTGAATTCGACACTGAAAGTTGTGAATATTTCTCATTAACAATAATCACAATGTAAATATGGTTATTGTTTAAATTATAACACCATTGTTAATAAATATAAGTTTTTATTATTGCTTATTAAGGGTCAGTGTAACCCCTAGCAACCAAAGTAGCACCCGGAAGTCAGTCACCATTTAAAATAGCCACCGGTTATCCCGTAACATGGGTTTTACGGTCTTTTAAACGGCGCACAAATTTATTGATTTTAACATTTCATGAGTTATTCATGTAAACTTTGCTTGTCAATCTTATTAAGATATTAAACTCGATGTTTGACTAGCTTTTAATTTTAAATAAAATATTGTTGATCGACACGACGTGGCCTCTGCAAACAGCTGATGGAGGCAGAATGCGTGATTTAAAAAAACGTATTTATGTTTTTTATTCAAGCTGAAAGTGTTTTTTAAATATGAATTTTGTTTAAACATCACCATAGCCATATATATATATATATATATATATATATATATATATATATATATATATATATATATATATATATATATATATATATATATATATACATTTAAAGAGAGAATATAGAGACATTCGCCCTGTGTTTGACTTGATTCAGACTAATAACACAAACCTGGTCAATAAACTTGTACTAATATGGATTCACTTAAACCAATCTGATAATCAAAGAATATTTTGTTTTTTAATGTATTAGCAATGTTTATTACATGTAAACAACAAAATGCTTTTTGTACTTGTTCATTTTTTGTGTTTTTCTAGTTCTTATTAATTTCTGACTTTGCTTTAGCAGATAAAAGGTCAAGAAATGTAATCCTATTGTGAATTTGTGTATTGTTCTGTAGTTTTGTGTATTTTTGGAGCTATTTTGTGCCTTTCTTCTTCTTAATGACCTTTGTTTGTTCTCACTAAGCTTCGGTTGGAATTGGAGATTTAAAATAAACACAAAGTTGGTCTGTGACTAATTGTTTCTTTGCACCCAGTCTTCTGTTTTTCTGCAGTTGGCTTAAATAAAAGAGCCTCGGGGAATATAGTACTATCCCACAGTACACTGCAGTGCATGTTCATGTTTAAACTGTGTTTTTATCTTAGATAAACGTGCTGATTTTTTAGTTTTTGTACAAGCTCAAAGAAATAAAGCTCAGGGGGATATTCTGTCACCTTCCAGTCTACGATTGTTTACATTTCTTTGCTGGTTGAGCTCCTTGTTGTTATTTGGAAACTACATTTGTACAAATCCACAACTATAAGGAGATTTTTGCGTATTTGCACATTCTCTAATTTGGTTTATAGCAGTGGTTCTCAACCTTTTCAGCCCGCAACCCCCAAAATACCCCACAAAGTGTTAGAGAGTTCAGTGGTTGAACACAGACATGAACATTGAAGAACAGTCATGTGGAGACAGGACCATCTATAAGGGGGAATAAAGGAGAGATTTTTGGGGTCCATCCATAAAGTCAGTAAAATGATGGTCCATTGTTCTATGAATCTGTGATAACCACATTTATTTATTCATCTGAATAATATCCACTGTTTATTTTATATATATATATATATATATATATATATATTTTTTTTTTTTTAAAGATGTAATTCCTTGTTTTAATCAGAAATAAAATAGGTTCAAAGTGACCAAAAATGGTGAAAAAGGTGGTGAAATGGGATTTTAAATACCACAGAAACTGGTTCAAAGCATCAATATTGGAACAATTAGTTTAAACTGGCAATAATGGGCTTGATAAATTGTGAATGTGGTTAAATTGGCAACAATTTAGCATGAAATATGGTAAAAAAGAGGTTAAAAGTGACAATAATGTGTCAACATATGTGACATTAGGTGTGAAAGTGGTGGACAAGGTTTATAAGTGATGAACATGTCTGGAAAGTGGAAAAAATGTGCAGAAAAGTTATTGAAATGTGATGTAGAAGTGTCAAAAATGGGAGAAATGTAGCAAAAATACATTAAAAGGAACAAAAATATGGAAAGAAAAAGGGATGAAAATAGGTTAAAATGTGATGAGTTTGGTGGAGTTGCAGAAAAATGGGAAAAATAAGCAAAAATTGGCTCAAATTGTTGCGAATAGTTGTGAGTCATTGTATAACTGTGGTGTGTGACAGGAGCGATGCTGTCTGCGGAGGAGATGCTGTGCAGTACGCAGCAGGTGATCGCTGGGCTGGAGGCTCTGAAAGGGGAGAACCGCAGCTTGCTGGAGGGCCTCCAGGGCTCGCTGGAGAGCCAGGCAATGGTCGCCGAGAGCCTCGGCGTGGAGCAGGAGAAGAACGACATCATCCGTACGCTGCTGGAGAGGATCGAGCTGGGCCTGAGCGAGGCACAGGTGCAGAGCACAAACTCCACGTGCATGTGCTCATCTCTCCTGCTTTTATTTTGTAAAATGTCTCTTAATTTGGATTTTATGACTATACCAGACATTGGCCCAAAAATATGATTGTATCTGATTTGAGGGTCACATGATCAACATTCATATCAGCATTTAGAATAATGACCAATCAGAGCATCAACACAGGAAACAACAAAGGGTTTGTTTGTTTGTTTTTGGAGTCATTTTTGTGCTTTGCTTTTATTTACTTATCTCTTCTTTTTGTAGTCGTCTTGTAATTTTTTGTAATGTTGTTATTTTGTAAATTTTTTAGTAGTCTTTGACCAGTTTTGGCTAATTTTGTACATTTCTGTTGTCATTTTATAGAGTTTTGTGTATTTATTTATGTATTTTTCTTGTTGCTTCTGTGTTATGTGGTTTAACTTCAGGTGATGATGGCTCTGTCGGCTCATTTTGGTTTTCTGGAGGCGGAGAAACAGAAGCTTCGAACTCAGGTGAGACCAAGTTCATAAAAACACAATATCAATCAATCAATCAATCTTTTATTTGTATAGCGCCAAATCATAACCAATGGTATCGCAAGACACTTTACAGTAGAGCAGTCTTAAGGACGGACTCTTCATTTTATGGATACACACATATGCATATATACGTATATACACATACATACAGTGGGGCAAAAAAGTATTTAGTCAGCCACCAATTGTGCAAGTTCTCCCACTTAAAATGATGACAGAGGTCTGTAATTTTCATCATAGGTTCACTTCAACTGTGAGAGACAGAATGTGAAAAAAAAATCCAGGAATTCACATTGTAGGATTTTTAAAGAATTTATTTGTAAATTATGGTGGAAAATAAGTATTTAGTCAATAACAAAAATTCAACTCAATACTTTGTAATATAACCTTTGTTGGCAATAACAGAGGTCAAACGATTACTATAGGTCTTTACCAGGTTTGCACACAGTAGCTGGTATTTTGGCCCATTCCTCCATGCAGATCTTCTCGAGAGCAGTGATGTTTTGGGGCTGTCGCCGAGCAACACGGACTTTCAACTCCCTCCACAGATTTTCTATGGGGTTGAGGTCTGGAGACTGGCTAGGCCACTCCAGGACTTTCAAATGCTTCTTACGGAGCCACTCCTTCGTTGCCCGGGCGGTGTGTTTGGGATCATTGTCATGCAGGAAGACCCAGCCACGTTTCATCTTCAAAGCTCTCACTGATGGGAGGAGGTTTTGGCTCAAAATCTCACGATACATGGCCCCATTCATTCTTTCCTTAACACGGATCAGTCGTCCTGTCCCCTTAGCAGAAAAACAGCCCCAAAGCATGATGTTTCCACCCCCATGCTTCACAGTAGGTATGGTGTTCTTGAGATGCGACTCAGTATTCTTCTTCCTCCAAACACGACGAGTTGAGTTTATACCAAAAAGTTCTATTTTGGTTTCATCTGACCACATGACATTCTCCCAATCCTCTGATGTATCATCCATGTGCTTTCTGGCAAACTTCAGACGGGCCTGGAGATGCACTGGCTTAATCAGGGGGACACGTCTGGTACTGCAGGATTTGATTCCCTGTCGTTACTGATGGTAACCTTTGTTACTTTGGTCCCAGCTCTCTGCAGGTCATTCACCAGGTCCCCCCGTGTGGTTCTGGGATTTTTGCTCACCCTTCTCATGATCATTTTGACCCCACGGGATGAGATCTTGCGTGGAGCCCCAGATCGAGGGAGATTATCAGTGGTCTTGTATGTCTTCCATTTTCTGATAATTGCTCCCACAGTTGATTTTTTCACACCAAGCTGTTTACCTATTGTAGATTCACTCTTCCTAGTCTGGTGCAGGTCTACAATTCTTTTCCTGGTGTCCTTCGACAGCTCTTTGGTCTTGGCCATAGTGGAGTTTGGAGTCTGACTGTTTGAGGTTGTGGACAGGTGTCTTTTATACAGATAACCAGTTCAAACAGGTTCCATTAATACAGGTAACGAGTGGAGGACAGAAGAGCTTCTTAAAGAAGAAGTTACAGGTCTGTGAGAGCCAGAGATCTTTCTTGTTTGAAGTGACCAAATACTTATTTTCCACCATAATTTACAAATAAATTCTTTAAAAATCCTACAATGTGAATTCCTGGATTTTTTTTCACATTCTGTCTCTCACAGTTGAAGTGAACCTATGATGAAAATTACAGACCTCTGTCATCATTTTAAGTGGGAGAACTTGCACAATTGGTGGCTGACTAAATACTTTTTTGCCCCACTGTATGTATCCCACACCCAACATGAATTCATCATGGCGGCAAGGAAAACCTTCTGTTAAGCAGCAGGAACCTTGTGTGGATCCCATTCCTATGATGAACAGCCATCCACGTTATGCTGTGTTGGGTGTGTGCAGAGGAAAGGGTGGAGACAGAGTTGTTGAGACTCTGTAACTCCACACTGAGGATCCCACGGACCTGCAAGACAAAAGCCAGAAGGAGAACAGGAGCAAACACACAAGGGAAGAAGCAGACATAGAGGGAGTGTTTGAGAGAGGAATGGGACCCTCTCCGGTCCCTCTCTAACCTAAATGACCTCTCTCTTAACGCCCTCTCCAACCTCTCTCCAACCGAGCATGCCAGACCCCCCCCCCCGGCAGTCTATGCCTATTGCATCTTAATTATGAGCTATGAGCTGGTTCCTAACTAAAAGCTTTACCAAAGAGGAATGTTTTGAGCCTAACCTTAAAGGTAGAGAGGGTGTCTGCCCCCCGAACCGTGGTTGGTAGATGGTTCCAGAGAAGTGGGGCCTGATAACTGAAAGCTCTTCCTCCTATACTACTTTTAGAGAGAATCACCTCTCATTCCTTCAAACAACCTTTTTCAGGAAATTTACTTTGATCTCCCGACATGTTTCAACTGTCAGGAGATCAAAGTAGATTTCCTGAAAAGGGAAAAAAATAGAGCACAGTAATACAATATTTATCTGGAACTCTTGATTTAAAATTAGACATTTTTGTTGAAATTGGTTCAAAATGCATAATTTAGTGACGCAAATATTATTAAAGCATTTCTATGTTTTAGATGCTATATCATGATATCATATCATGAGGGGCATGATAGACACAAATAAAGGTTGATCTCTTTGAATCTCTTGAATCTAGTTATAAACATCTACAGTTATTAAATGTTTGGATGGTATAAGTCTAAACCTATGGCAGCATGTTATTAGATAAGGTGTGTGTGATGTCCCCTCCAGGTGCGGCGTCTCTGTCAGGAGAACCAGTGGCTGAGGGACGAGCTGGCCAGAGCTCAGCAGCGTCTGCAGGAGCGTGAGCAGGACATGGTGACGCTGGAGGAGCAAAACAAACACCTGCACTTCATGGCGTCCATGCGCAAGTACGACCAGGAGGAAACCCCCGAGGTGAGAACGTCTGCACGCATGAGCCGACACTAGATGCAGCCCTAACGTTTTTCCATGAGAAGGATGGTTTTATTAGCATGTGACCCTCAGAGTAAAGCATCATTACAGTTAAAACATTTTCTCATAATAACATTATGTGTTGTTTATTCTTCCAGGATGACAAATGCTCTTCTTCTACCAAAGAGTCACTGGATGACCTTTTCCCTGCTGAGGATGAGGAGCAATCACAGAGTGAGTGTAAAACACTGTGTGCGTGCTGACTGAACGGTGTGATTTTACGCACACACTCATCACAAAGACTGAAACATCCTGAAATTGAAACACCAGATGATCTGAAAAATATAAAGAATGCATCGCAGTCATCAGTTCATCTCAGACCAACGGTTTAGGCTCTGTTTACATGACAATGTTTTTCTTCTGTTTCTATTTTTGTTTCAAAAACTTCCGCATTCACACGGCATGCCGGGTCAGTTGATTAGGGGTGTGAAAAAAAATCAATTTCACGATATATTGCAATTTTTTGGGTGCCGATTTTAAATCAATTTTTTTAAATCAATTTATAAATAAATACATAAAAAATTTTTTTTGCACTTTATTTTTCCACATACTCTTCAGGTCAGTGTGTTCAGTGACATAGAGGACAGGCATTTTATTTTCATATGTTCAGAACAGTGTTCACTGACACAATACCATACTTTTGTACTTATTTTTGTACATTGTCAATAACTTGGTACTTTATCATTTATGCTCTCACTCACAGTGGTTACAACTATTCAATGTGTTGCAATGGTTACTTGTTGCACTTTATTTTATGATGGCAGTGTGTAAAACTGCATTTTAGTTTTTTCAGTGAAAATGTGAAAAAACACTAATAATAAATAATAAATAGGATGTTTTAAAGCAAAAGTTTTTGAGTCAGTTTGTCCTCTGAATGATCAATATCTTCTGATGAGCATATACAGAAACTTGATTTTTCATTTAATTCGTTTAATTTTGATATTAACTTGGTAGAATATCGTAGTATATTGTGATAATATCATATTGTGACCTAAGTATTGTGATACGTATCGTATTGCAACATCCTCACTAAATCTCACCCCTACAATAGATGGAGGTGTGATTTATCAATCAACCAAAATAAGAGCATGTGCAGAGACACTCCCTCTGAACACAAGTAAGAGTGGAGCTTTAATCACACCTACAAAGTTATACTCCACCCAGCCCTTAGTCATCAGAATACAGCCCTGAACCAGAATAAAACCCATCTCTCTTTAAGCCTGAACCCATTGCTACCCATGTTTAGTGTCACAGCCTCGTCACAGCAGCGCAGCAGCAGCAGCTCAGCAGGGCGGGTACGAGATCCCAGCCCGACTCCGAACGCTCCACAATCTGGTTATCCAGTACGCCTCCCAGGGACGATACGAAGTGGCCGTCCCCCTCTGTAAGCAGGTGAGTTTTCAGTGAGAGGGTGAGTCCCATGTGATCTGGATCCTTCTTCTGTGTCTCAACGTTTTTCTCCTCCAGGCTTTAGAGGACTTGGAGAAATCCTCTGGACACAACCATCCTGACGTGGCCACCATGCTGAACATCCTGGCCCTGGTTTACAGGTGAGAATCAGCGTCATGGGAACCTAAACCACTACACCAGTTAACAACTAACTAACCAATCATCCAACCAATCATCCAACCAACCAACCAGTTTTTAAGATAATCAACTTGTCATCCAACTAATCATCCATCAATCAATCACTATTGCAAACTGAAAATAAAGTCTTTTGATTCTGAATAATTTAACTCACAAACTGATCTGCCAAACAACCAGAGAACTAACTAACCAGCTCACCATCATCTAACTTATGAACCAGTCACTCAACCATCAACCAAGCATCGTTTACAAACCTTTAAACCATACAAACCTAGCTAACAGATTAAAGTAACTAACCAGCATATAACTAGTATAACTAGTATAACATGTGTAACGTTTGAACATGTGACTGTTTTCTTCCTCAGGGATCAGAATAAATACAAAGAAGCTGCTAACCTGCTGAACGACGCTTTGACCATCAGAGAGAAAACTCTGGGTATCCATCACCCTGCGGTGAGTTCTCTCTGCTTAACCAGATAGCTCTAACCAGATAGCTCTAACCAGATAGCTCTAACCAGATAGCTCTAACCAGATAGCTCTAACCTAAAAAATGTTTGTTGATGCCCTCACAGGAGGAAATAGTGCATTTTTTCCAAAATAAAATACCCAGAACACTGTGTGCGTGTGTGTGTGTGCGTGTGTGTGTGTGCGTGTGTGTGTGTGTGTGCACGTGTAGGTAGCTGCAACTCTCAACAACCTGGCAGTGCTTTATGGGAAAAGAGGGAAGTACAAGGAGGCGGAGCCACTATGTAAAAGAGCTCTGGAGATCAGAGAGAAGGTGAGAGGACCATTAAACCAGACTATGTTAACTAACCACACAGTTAGTAGTCTAACTCAGGATGATCCTCTGATTCTGTGAGTGTTGGTGGTTGTTTAACCGTTCTACTAACCTGCTAACCGTGTAGAAGCAGAGGAGAACTGATGAATGTTCTTCAGGTTCTGGGCAGTGACCACCCTGACGTGGCCAAGCAGCTGAACAACCTGGCTCTGCTGTGTCAGAACCAGGGTAAGTACCAGGAAGTGGAGCTGTACTATGAACGCGCTCTGCACATCTACCACAGCCGGCTGGGCCCAGACGACGCCAACGTGGCCAAAACCAAGAACAACCTGGTGAGAGCGATCCCTCCACTAGGTTTACTTCCACTCAATCCTCCTTATTATGTTACAGATCAATCATGATGCACCCTAAGTACATTTTCAGTTTTCAGCCCAAACACGTTAATTCACCAGAACAACGCAGCCAAAACAACTGTTTGTCAGTGCATTTACTTTGATCTCCTGACAGTTTTCCTCTGTCAACTGCCAGTCTTCATCAGAGGTGTCTGCTGATCACTTTGATGTTTCTTTGACTTCCGCTTAATACTTCCAGCAAGTGTTTTTGTCTTCTTTTTGAATAAAATGTAAATGTTGATTTATTCATACAACTGTTTTTCAGGAACTTTGATCAAACACTGTAGTAAGTAGGGGTGTCCTGGTCCGATATTGATATCAATCTGATATCAGCCAGAAAATGAATATCGGATTTTATTGTACTGCATCTAAAATCTCTGATATATCTTATATTTATTTAATTGTAGATATTATGTTGAAGGTTAACATTTATGTAACCAGTTGGTTAATGATAAATGGGTCAGTTTTTAAGACTAATCATTAGTGATGTGAACAGTCTATGTTCATAGCTCTAAGGGAGCTGAGACATATACTAAGTAGTTTACTGAACACGTTCCAGACCCAAACACACACTGACTTAGTGACTATTTAGAGGAGCTGACATGTCCACCAGATATATAGGATGTATAGCAGATCTATTTCTATATTCTGAGAGAGTGGGTGGAGCTTATTACTATACCATATTTACTTTTCTATGTGATGGAGTTACAGACATATTGGAAGATGAACATGGAAGAACAATAAGGACACACCCCCTCCACTACATTATCCATATCTATAAAAATATTGATCAGATCAAACTAAAACGCTTACAGTGGGAATATTGAATAATTACAGAATAATTGGTAAACATTTGACCCATAGTTCCTTATAGAGATGTTGAGATGATGATGATGATGATGATGATGTGCTCCTCTCTCTGCAGGCCTCGTGTTATCTGAAACAGGGTAAATACAGACAGGCTGAAGCTCTTTACAAAGAGATCCTGACCCGAGCACATGAGAAGGAGTTTGGATCTGTGGAAGGTAGGCTTGGACCAGGTTGGTCACACTAACTCTAATGGTTCTCATGGTGTTCCATCATAGTTCTGCTGACTGTCCAGGTGACGGCCGTCCCAGCTGGTCGGGCTCAGAGGACGGCAGCGGCTTTGCCGTGGGGTTCAGGCAGGGACCGGACGGACTGGGCGTGCTGAAGAGAAGCAGCTCCTTCACTAAACTCAGAGAGTCGATTCGCAGAAGCAGCGAGAAGCTCGTCCGTAAGCTAAAAGGAGTGGGAACGGAAGAGGCCGCACCAAGGAATGCTGGGTAATAATCTGACCCACTAACTACTGCACACATCACCAAAGATTAGGAAAGATCAGTTAGAGTGGGAAACCTGAACCCCCACACACATTGGTGATGGTTTTATCTGTCAATCACTCAACACAATAAAACACACACATTCATTTTCATCTATTATTATGATTGGTCACCAGATGACATCATCACCTGTCAAACTGTAACACCAATTGGCACAACTGCTGTGATTTAAAGTCAGTGTTTCCAGTGCCTTCCTGTAGGGGGCAGTGTTACACACTCGGCTTGTTTTTCAGGTGATTTTTTTATCAGATTATAAAGAAACATGATTTGAAAATAAAAATACAATATTCTAACCTGTTAGCCTAGTTGGTTAATTTATCTTTTAAACACAAACGAGCTCAGTGAATAATATCAGCAAATAAAAAGTGGAAAGAACACTGAATACATCTGAAATCATACATATAAAATACTTTTAATTTAATGATCTAAACCTTGATTGAAATGTTTGATTTTATGATTTCTGTGACTTTTAACCTTTTGCATCTGCAGCTGTCAGAGGATAGAAAACTACATTTATGCTCCTTAATGCCTTATTTAAACTCTTTCATGTTTTATCCCAGGATTGACTTTAATTTGATAAATATTAGTGAAGGTTTGACTATTTCACTGATTTAATGATGACATGTTGTCCTTTCTTTAGGATGAAGAGGACCAACTCTTTAAACATGCTCAACGTCGGCTTCAGAGAGTCTCAGGGCGGAGCTCAGGTGACGACCAATCATCTGTTTTCAAATCCACCATTTGCAGTAAAATAAACATATCTTACAGGATTTTTCCTGTAAAGACGAATTAATATCAGTATTTCAAGGAAAATAATCATTTAAATATTCTTAAGAAATATAATGAAACATTAAAATAATTCAAAAAACAGTCCTTTTATTAAGCAGTGTTTGTTGTTGTTCTGCAGTCGAATCATCTGACAGAAACACGAGGCCTGAGCTCCAGCACACAGAGTCTGACCAGACGAGGATCACTGGGTGGGACCAGCTAACACACACACACACACACACACACACACACACACACACACACACACCTCTGTGACACTAACGTAGTGTTGAAAGACAAACTGTAAAGTTTATTTTCAATATTGATAAATATCACACAGACAGTTAAAGTCAACTACAGTAAATATGTGTTTTTATGAAAGTCCTACAGGGAGAAATATTAATAATAAGTAGAACGACAGTTCCTGTTGTATCGGTCGCTTCAAAAGTCATAGAGAGAAAGATGATGAAACGGGGGAAAAAGCATAAATCCTAAAATGGAATCAGAGGCTGTAGTACGTACTACAGTACAGAGTAAACACACTGTTGGAGATGTGACACTAACGTACTACACACCAATGTCTACTATATACTATAGTATATACTGTCTATTATAGACTATAGTGTGATTAAGATGATGAGCGTTCCCACTGAAGTATATTTCCAAGTTTCCCAAGATGCATTTGGAATCTCCAGCGTTAAAAACCTTGTTCACACTGAGGCAAAATATCTCTGTTGATTCTCCACTTTTACTTTGAAAATTCTAAAACATTTGAAGTGAGAAAGTGACCAAGTAGAATATCAACATGTGCTCATTTGATCCATAAATAATTCATTAACTTCAAAACAAGAGCCCTATTTACAAAAGCATTAAATGAATAGATGCTTTTATTTTGAAAAGAGGATTTTTGATTTTTAGCTTGAAGCTGGTCCAAGGATGACGTTACATTCCACTCGCAATGCATCATGGGACGGTGGAGTATGACTAGCAGGGTTGAGGTCAATTATAAATGTAATTGTTTAACTGATATCATTGTAATTGTATTTGAAAAAATCTGTTGCTGTTGTAATTGTAATTTAGTTCAGATAATTGACTTTGTATTTGTAATTGCCATGGCATAAAAAAGGAAAATGTTTGGATTTTTTTTTCTGCGATAAGGTTATAGTAAGGCTTAAAAAATATTTGAATTTTTATTGGAATGAGGTTATAGTAAGGCGTAAAAATGAAAAACAAAAGATTTAAAAAGAAATAATGCAATAGCAAGGCTTAAAAATAGAATTCTTTATTAAATAAGGTTATAGTAAGGCATAAAAATAGAAAAAGTCTGGAATTTTTTCTGAAATAAGGCTAAAAATGGAAAAAAGTAGATTTTTTTTTCTCATAAAGCTATCAAAAGGCATTAAGATTAAAAATGCTTGAATTTTTTTCTCAGATAAGGTTAAAAATGTAAACATTTTGGATTTTTTTTTCCTGTGATACGGCATTAAAAAAAAAGAAAAATTTAAATTTTTTATCTGAAATGAGACTATAGTAATGCATGCAAATTAAAAACATTTAGTTTTTTTTTTTCCTCAGATAAGGCTGTCTAAAGACAATATTTATATTTTTCTGAGGTCAGGCTAGAGTAAAGTATAAAAATGTTGATGTTATGTGTCAATGCTTGTGTCCAGTAATGGAGGGGGCGTTTCCACAAAGCTTGCATCATTGTGGGAGGAGCCAAAGTGGTGACAAATGAAGCTTCGCTGCTAGCTATACCATGTGACTGCTTCAAGAAATTAAATTAAAATGGGGTTTAAGCCTTTATTGGTCATATATATGTTGTTACACATACATTGAAATTTGTCATCTGCAATTTAACCCATCTCTGGGGAACAGTTCTGGGTTATGGGACTGGCTCAACATCCTACAGTGATGACCCAGGTCAGCTTTGAACCTGGAACCCTCTGATTACAAGGCCATCGTCCTTAACCTTAAGTTAATGAGAGAGCATGAGTATGGATGTATGAAACGAGATATTCATTTACTGCATGTCATTATACAGCACTGTTATTTATTTTTTATTTTGTTTTGTCAGCACTGTTATTTCTGAATAAAGTCATCTTTTCTGTACATCATTATTCAAGTTACACATGTACATTCAGTGCCTCATCCCTAGTCTGAAAGAAATGTCAAAGGACCGATGGAGCTGGGTTCAAATCCCACTGGAACCACTTGTGGAAAAATGTACACACACAGAAGACAGTGAAAAATATTTTTATTACTTATGAGTAATTATTCATGTAGAGAAAAATATTTATGATCATTCCCATCAGACACAAAAATTCAATAAATCCCAATTTATTGATCAGAACAAACTTTATTGTCATAAGTAGAGGGTTAAGGGACTTGTTCAACATCCCACAGTGATGGCCGGGTGACTTTCAAACCAGTGACCCTCCAATCACGAACCTGCTTCCAAATCCACTGAGCCAAAAATAGAGCGAAAAATTTTCAAACACCCAAAAACGGAGGTAAGGCTATAGTAAGGCATAAAAACGGGCAAAAAGTGAAAAATACCCAAAAATGGAGGTAAGGCATAAAAACGGGCGAAAAAATTTCAAACACCCAAAAACGGAGATAAGGCTATAGTGACACAAAAACGGGCGAAAAAATTTCAACCACCCAAAATCGGAGGTAAGGCATAAAAACGGGCAAAAATTGAAAAATACCCAAAAACGAAGGTAAGGCATAAAAACGGGCGAAAAAATGTCAATTTACCCAAAAATGGAGGTAAGGCTATAGTAAGGCATAAAGACGGGCAAAAAAATTTCAAACACCCAAAAACAGAGGTAAGGCTATAGTAAGGCATAAAAACGGGCAAAAAGTGACAAACACCCAAAAACGGAGGTAAGGCTATAGTAAGGCATAAAAACGGGCAAAATTTTTTCAAACACCCAAAAATGAAGGTAAGGCTATAGTAAGGCATGAAAACGGGCGAAAAAATTTCAACCACCCAAAATCGGAGGTAAGGCTATAGTTAGGCATAAAAACGGGCAAAAATTTAAAACACCCAAAAACGGAGGTAAGGCTATAGTAAGGCACAAAAACGGGCGAAAAAATTTCAACCACCCAAAAACGGAGGTAAGGCTAAAGTAAGACATAGAAACGGGCGAAAAAATTACAAATACCCAAAATCAGAGGTAAGGCATAAAAACGTGCGAAAAAATCTCAATTACCCAAATTCGGAGGTAAGGCTATAGTAAGGCATAAAAACGGGGAAAAATTTTTCAAACACCCAAAAACGGAGGTAAGGCTATAGTAAGGCATAGAAACGGGCAAAAAGTGAAAAATACCCAAAAACACGAAGGTAAGGCTATAGTAAGGCATAAAAACGGGCAAAAAGTGCTAACACCCAAAAACGGAGGAAAGGCTATAGTAAGGCATAAAAACGGGCAAAAAGTGAAAAATACCCAAAAATGGAGGTAAAGCATAAAAACGGGCAAAGATTTTTCAAACACCCAAAAACGGAGATAAGGCTATAGTAAGACACAAAATCGGGCGAAAAAAATTCAACCACCCAAAATCGGAGGTAAGGCTATAGTAAGGCATAAAAAAGGGAAAAAAAAATTTCAACCACCCAAAAACGGAGGTAAGGCTAAAGTAAGACATAGATATGGGCGAAAAAATTACAAATACCCAAAATCGGAGGTAAGGCATAAAAACGGGCGAAAAAATCTCAATTACCCAAATTCGGAGGTAAGGCTATAGTAAGGCATAAAAACGGGCAAAAATTTTTCAAACACCCAAAAACGGAGGTAAGGCTAGAGTAAAACACAAAAACGGGTGAAAAAATTTCAAACACCCAAAATTGGAGGTAAGGCTATAGTAAGGCATAAAAACGGGCAAAAAGTGACAAACACCCAAAAACAGAGGTAAGGCTATAGTAAGACACAAAAACGGGTGAAAAAATTTCAAACACCCAAAATTGGAGGTAAGGCATAAAAACAGGCAAAAAGTGACTAACACCCAAAAATGGAGGTAAGGCTATAGTAAGGCATAGAAACGGGCAAAAAGTGACAAACACCCAAAAACAGAGGTAAGGCTATAGGAAGACATAAAAACGGGCGAAAAAATTTCAAACACCCAAAATCGGAGGTAAGGCTATAGTAAGGCATAGAAACGGGAAAAAAGTGCTAACACCCAAAAACGGAGGAAAGGCTATAGTAAGGCATAAAAATGGGCAAAAAGTGACAAACACCCAAAAACAGAGGTAAGGCCATAGTAAGACATAAAAACGGGCGAAAAAATTTCAAACACCCAAAATCGGAGGTAAGGCTATAGTAAGACATAAAAATGGGCAAAAAGTGAAAATTACCCAAAAACGAAGGTAAGGCTATAGTAAGAAATAAAAACGTGCAAAAAATTTTCAGACACCCAAAAACGGAGGAAAGGCCATAGTAAGGTATAAAAACGGGCAAAAATTTTTCAAACACCCAAAAACGGAGGTAAGGCTATAGTAAGGCATTGAAACGGGCGAAAAAATTTCAAATACCCAAAAATGGAGGTAAGGCTATAGTAAGGCATAAAAACGGGCAAAAAGTGACAAACACCCAAAAACGGAGGTAAGGCTATAGTAAGGCATAAAAACGGGCAAAATTTTTTCAAACACCCAAAAATGAAGGTAAGGCTATAGTAAGGCATGAAAACGGGCGAAAAAATTTCAACCACCCAAAATCGGAGGTAAGGCTATAGTTAGGCATAAAAACGGGCAAAAATTTAAAACACCCAAAAACGGAGGTAAGGCTATAGTAAGGCACAAAAACGGGCGAAAAAATTTCAACCACCCAAAAACGGAGGTAAGGCTAAAGTAAGACATAGAAACGGGCGAAAAAATTACAAATACCCAAAATCAGAGGTAAGGCATAAAAACGTGCGAAAAAATCTCAATTACCCAAATTCGGAGGTAAGGCTATAGTAAGGCATAAAAACGGGGAAAAATTTTTCAAACACCCAAAAACGGAGGTAAGGCTATAGTAAGGCATAGAAACGGGCAAAAAGTGAAAAATACCCAAAAACACGAAGGTAAGGCTATAGTAAGGCATAAAAACGGGCAAAAAGTGCTAACACCCAAAAACGGAGGAAAGGCTATAGTAAGGCATAAAAACGGGCAAAAAGTGAAAAATACCCAAAAATGGAGGTAAAGCATAAAAACGGGCAAAGATTTTTCAAACACCCAAAAACGGAGATAAGGCTATAGTAAGACACAAAATCGGGCGAAAAAAATTCAACCACCCAAAATCGGAGGTAAGGCTATAGTAAGGCATAAAAAAGGGAAAAAAAAATTTCAACCACCCAAAAACGGAGGTAAGGCTAAAGTAAGACATAGATATGGGCGAAAAAATTACAAATACCCAAAATCGGAGGTAAGGCATAAAAACGGGCGAAAAAATCTCAATTACCCAAATTCGGAGGTAAGGCTATAGTAAGGCATAAAAACGGGCAAAAAGTGACAAACACCCAAAAACGGAGGTAAGGCTAGAGTAAAACACAAAAACGGGTGAAAAAATTTCAAACACCCAAAATTGGAGGTAAGGCTATAGTAAGGCATAAAAACGGGCAAAAAGTGACAAACACCCAAAAACAGAGGTAAGGCTATAGTAAGACACAAAAACGGGTGAAAAAATTTCAAACACCCAAAATTGGAGGTAAGGCATAAAAACAGGCAAAAAGTGACTAACACCCAAAAATGGAGGTAAGGCTATAGTAAGGCATAGAAACGGGCAAAAAGTGACAAACACCCAAAAACAGAGGTAAGGCTATAGGAAGACATAAAAACGGGCAAAAAGTGACAAACACCCAAAAACAGAGGTAAGGCTATAGTAAGGCATAGAAACGGGAAAAAAGTGCTAACACCCAAAAACGGAGGAAAGGCTATAGTAAGGCATAAAAATGGGCAAAAAGTGACAAACACCCAAAAACAGAGGTAAGGCCATAGTAAGACATAAAAACGGGCGAAAAAATTTCAAACACCCAAAATCGGAGGTAAGGCTATAGTAAGACATAAAAATGGGCAAAAAGTGAAAATTACCCAAAAACGAAGGTAAGGCTATAGTAAGAAATAAAAACGTGCAAAAAATTTTCAGACACCCAAAAACGGAGGAAAGGCCATAGTAAGGTATAAAAACGGGCAAAAATTTTTCAAACACCCAAAAACGGAGGTAAGGCTATAGTAAGGCATTGAAACGGGCGAAAAAATTTCAAATACCCAAAAATGGAGGAAAGGCTAGAGTAAGGCATAAAAACGTGCAAAAAATTTTCAGACACCCAAAAACGGAGGTAAGGCTATAGTAAGGCATAAAAACGGGCAAAAATTTAAAACACCCAAAAACGGAGGTAAGGCTATAGTAAGGCACAAAAACGGGCGAAAAAATTTCAACCACCCAAAAACGAAGGTAAGGCTAAAGTAAGACATAGAAACGGGCGAAAAAATTACAAATACCCAAAATCGGAGGTAAGGCATAAAAAACGGGCGAAAAAATCTCAATTACCCAAATTCGGAGGTAAGGCTATAGTAAGGCATAAAAACGGGCAAAAATTTTTCAAACACCCAAAAACGGAGGTAACTCTATAGTAAGGCAAAGAAACGGGCAAAAAGTGAAAAATACCCAAAAACACGAAGGTAAGGCTATAGTAAGGCATAAAAACGGGCAAAAAGTGCTAACACCCAAAAACGGAGGAAAGGCTATAGTAAGGCATAAAAACGGGCAAAAAGTGAAAAATACCCAAAAATGGAGGTAAAGCATAAAAACGGGCAAAGATTTTTCAAACACCCAAAAACGGAGATAAGGCTATAGTAAGACACAAAATCGGGCGAAAAAATTTCAACCACCCAAAATCGGAGGTAAGGCTATAGTAAGGCATAAAAAATGGAAAAAAAAATTTCAACCACCCAAAAACGGAGGTAAGGCTAAAGTAAGACATAGATATGGGCGAAAAAATTACAAATACCCAAAATCGGAGGTAAGGCATAAAAACGGGCGAAAAAATCTCAATTACCCAAATTCGGAGGTAAGGCTATAGTAAGGCATAAAAACGGGCAAAAATTTTTCAAACACCCAAAAACGTAGGTAAGGCTAGAGTAAAACACAAAAACGGGTGAAAAAATTTCAAACACCCAAAAATGGAGGAAAGGCTATAGTAAGACATAAAACGGGCGAAAAAATTTCAAACACCCAAAAACGGAGGTAAGGCTATAGTAAGGCATAAAAACGTGCAAAAAATTTTCAGACACCCAAAAACGGAGGTAAGGCTATAGTAAGACATAAAAATGGGCAAAAAGTGACAAACACCCAAAAACAGAGGTAAGGCTATAGTAAGGCATAGAAACGGGCGAAAAAATTTCAAACATCCAAAAACGGAGGAAAGGCTATAGTAAGACATAAAAATGGGAAAAAAGTGACAAACACCCAAAAACAGAGGTAAGGCTATAGTAAGACATAAAAACGGGCGAAAAAATTTCAAACACCCAAAATCGGAGGTAAGGCTATAGTAAGACATAAAAATGGGCAAAAAGTGAAAATTACCCAAAAACGAAGGTAAGGCTATAGTAAGGCATAAAAACGGGCAAAAAGTGACAAACACCCAAGAAAGGAGGTAAGGCTATAGTAAGGCATAAAAACGGGCAAAAAGTGATAAACACCCAAGAAAGGAGGTAAGGCATAAAAACGGGCAAAAAATTTTCAAACACCCAAAAACAGAGGTAAGGCTATAGTAAGGCATAAAAACGGGCAAAAAGTGACAAACACCCAAGAAAGGAGGTAAGGCTATAGTAAGGCATAAAAACGGTCAAAAAAATTTCAAACACCCAAAAATGGAGGAAAGGCTATAGTAAGGTATATAAACGGGCAAAAAGTGACAAACACCCAAAAATGGAGGTTAGGCTATAGTAAGGCATAAAAACGGGCAAAAAGTGCTAACACCCAAAAACGGAGGAAAGGCTATAGTAAGGCATAAAAACGGGCAAAAAGTGAAAAATACCCAAAAATGGAGGTAAAGCATAAAAACGGGCAAAGATTTTTCAAACACCCAAAAACGGAGATAAGGCTAAAGTAAGACATAGAAACGGGCGAAAAAATTACAAATACCCAAAATCGGAGGTAAGGCTATAGTAAGGCATAAAAAAGGGAAAAAAATTTTTTCAAACACCCAAAAACGGAAGTAAGACATAGAAATGGGTGAAAAAATTTCAAATACCCAAAATCGGAGGTAAGGCTATAGTAAGGCATAAAAACGGGCAAAAAGTGAAAAACACCCAAAAATGGAGGTAAGGCTATAGTAAGGCATAAAAACGGGCAAAAAGTGAAAAACACCCAAAAATGGAGGTAAGGCTATAGTAAGGCATAAAAACGGGCAAAAAAATTTCAACCACCCAAAATCGGAGGTAAGGCTATAGTAAGGCATAAAAACGGGCAAAAAGTGAAAAATACCCAAAAATGGAGGTAAAGCATAAAAACGGGCAAAGATTTTTCAAACACCCAAAAACGGAGATAAGGCTATAGTAAGACACAAAATCGGGCGAAAAAATTTCAACCACCCAAAATCGGAGGTAAGGCTATAGTAAGGCATAAAAAATGGAAAAAAAAATTTCAACCACCCAAAAACGGAGGTAAGGCTAAAGTAAGACATAGATATGGGCGAAAAAATTACAAATACCCAAAATCGGAGGTAAGGCATAAAAACGGGCGAAAAAATCTCAATTACCCAAATTCGGAGGTAAGGCTATAGTAAGGCATAAAAACGGGCAAAAATTTTTCAAACACCCAAAAACGGAGGTAAGGCTATAGTAAGGCATAAAAACGGGCAAAAAGTGACAAACACCCAAAAACAGAGGTAAGGCTATAGTAAGACACAAAAACGGGTGAAAAAATTTCAAACACCCAAAATTGGAGGTAAGGCTATAGTAAGGCATAAAAACAGGCAAAAAGTGACTAACACCCAAAAATGGAGGTAAGGCTATAGTAAGACATAAAACGGGCGAAAAAATTTCAAACACCCAAAAACGGAGGTAAGGCTATAGTAAGGCATAAAAACGTGCAAAAAATTTTCAGACACCCAAAAACGGAGGTAAGGCTATAGTAAGACATAAAAATGGGCAAAAAGTGACAAACACCCAAAAACAGAGGTAAGGCTATAGTAAGGCATAGAAACGGGCGAAAAAATTTCAAACATCCAAAAACGGAGGAAAGGCTATAGTAAGACATAAAAATGGGAAAAAAGTGACAAACACCAAAAAACAGAGGTAAGGCTATAGTAAGACATAAAAACGGGCGAAAAAATTTCAAACACCCAAAATCGGAGGTAAGGCTATAGTAAGACATAAAAATGGGCAAAAAGTGAAAATTACCCAAAAACGAAGGTAAGGCTATAGTAAGGCATAAAAACGGGCAAAAAGTGATAAACACCCAAGAAAGGAGGTAAGGCATAAAAACGGGCAAAAAATTTTCAAACACCCAAAAACAGAGGTAAGGCTATAGTAAGGCATAAAAACGGGCAAAAAGTGACAAACACCCAAGAAAAGAGGTAAGGCTATAGTAAGGCATAAAAACGGTCAAAAAAATTTCAAACACCCAAAAATGGAGGAAAGGCTATAGTAAGGTATATAAACGGGCAAAAAGTGACAAACACCCAAAAATGGAGGTTAGGCTATAGTAAGGCATAAAAACGGGCAAAAAGTGCTAACACCCAAAAACGGAGGAAAGGCTATAGTAAGGCATAAAAACGGGCAAAAAGTGAAAAATACCCAAAAATGGAGGTAAAGCATAAAAACGGGCAAAGATTTTTCAAACACCCAAAAACGGAGATAAGGCTAAAGTAAGACATAGAAACGGGCGAAAAAATTACAAATACCCAAAATCGGAGGTAAGGCTATAGTAAGGCATAAAAAAGGGAAAAAATTTTTTTCAAACACCCAAAAACGGAAGTAAGACATAGAAATGGGTGAAAAAATTTCAAATACCCAAAATCGGAAGTAAGGCTATAGTAAGGCATAAAAACGGGCAAAAAGTGAAAAACACCCAAAAATGGAGGTAAGGCTATAGTAAGGCATAAAAACGGGCAAAAAAATTTCAAACACCCAAAAAACGGCGGTAAGGCTATAGTAAGGCATAAAAACGGGCAAAAAGTGATAAACACCCAAGAAAGGAGGTAAAGCATAAAAACGGGCAAAAAATTTTCAAACACCCAAAAACAGAGGTAAGGCTATAGTAAGGCATAAAAACGGGCAAAAAGTGACAAACACCCAAGTAAGGAGGTAAGGCTATAGTAAGGCATAAAAACGGTCAAAAAAATTTCAAACACCCAAAAATGGAGGAAAGGCTATAGTAAGGCATAAAAACGGTCAAAAAAATTTCAAACACCCAAAAATGGAGGTAAGGCTATAGTAAGGTATATAAACGGGCAAAAAGTGACAAACACCCAAAAATGGAGGTTAGGCTATAGTAAGGCATAAAAACGGGCAAAAAGTGCTAACACCCAAAAACGGAGGAAAGGCTATAGTAAGGCATAAAAACGGGCAAAAAGTGAAAAATACCCAAAAATGGAGGTAAAGCATAAAAACGGGCAAAGATTTTTCAAACACCCAAAAACGGAGATAAGGCTAAAGTAAGACATAGAAACGGGCGAAAAAATTACAAATACCCAAAATCGGAGGTAAGGCTATAGTAAGGCATAAAAAAGGGAAAAAAATTTTTTCAAACACCCAAAAACGGAAGTAAGACATAGAAATGGGTGAAAAAATTACAAATACCCAAAATCGAAGGTAAGGCATAAAAACGGGCGAAAAAATCTCAATTACCCAAATTCGGAGGTAAGGCTATAGTAAGGCATAAAAACGGGCAAAAATTTTTCAAACGGGGCAGTGTGTAGCTCAGTGGGTTGAGCGCCCGCCCCATGTACGGAGGCTGTAGTTCCTCACCTGCAGCGGGTCCAGGTTCGATTCCCGGCCTGGGACCCTTTCCTGCGTGTCATTCCCTGCTCTCTCTAACCCCCTTCCTGTCAAGCAACTGTCATATAAAGGCCACTAGAGCCAAAAAAATCCTTAAAAAAAATAAATAAATTTTTCAAACACCCAAAAACGGAGGTAAGGCTATAGTAAGGCATAAAAACGTGCAAAAAATTTTCAGACACCCAAAAACGGAGGTAAGGCTATAGTAAGGCATAAAAATGGGCAAAAAGTGCTAACACCCAAAAACGGAGGAAAGGCTATAGTAAGGCATAAAAATGGGCAAAAAGTGACAAACACCCAAAAACAGAGGTAAGGCCATAGTAAGACATAAAAACGGGCGAAAAAATTTCAAACACCCAAAATCGGAGGTAGGGCTATAGTAAGACATAAAAATGGGCAAAAAGTGAAAATTACCCAAATTCGGAGGTAAGGCTATAGTAAGGCATAAAAACGGGCAAATAATTTTCAAACACCCAAAAATGGAGGAAAGGCTAGAGTAAGACACAAAAACGGGTGAAAAAATTTCAAACACCCAAAATTGGAGGTAAGGCTATAGTAAGGCATAAAAACGGGCAAAAAGTGCTAACACCCAAAAACGGAGGTAAGGCTATAGTAAGGCATATAAACGGGCAAAAAGTGACAAACACCCAAAAATGGAGGTAAGGCTATAGTAAGGCATAAAAACGGGCAAAAAGTGACTAACACCCAAAAACGGAGGACTCTTAAACCTGTAGGTTTTTTATTATTTATTTAGAGAGTTTGGTTAGAGTTTATAATGTTTTCATAGTTTAGATATAGTTTATAAAGTGAGGAGGGAGAGAAAGTCGGAAGATTAATGAGAGAGCATGAGTATGGATGTATGAAACGAGATATTCATTTACTGCATGTCATTATACAGCACTGTTATTTATTTTTTATTTTGTTTTGTCAGCACTGTTATTTCTGAATAAAGTCATCTTTTCTGTACATCATTATTCAAGTTACACATGTACATTCAGTGCCTCATCCCTAGTCTGAAAGAAATGTCAAAGGACCGATGGAGCTGGGTTCAAATCCCACTGGAACCACTTGTAGAAAAATGTACACACACAGAAGACAGTGAAAAATATTTTTATTACTTATGAGTAATTATTCATGTAGAGAAATATATTTATGATCATTCCCATCAGACACAAAAATTCAATAAATCCCAATTTATTGATCAGAACAAACTTTATTGTCATAAGTAGAGGGTTAAGGGACTTGTTCAACATCCCACAGTGATGGCCGGGTGACTTTCAAACCAGTGACCCTCCAATTACGAACCTGCTTCCAAATCCACTGAGCCAAAAATAGAGCGAAAAATTTTCAAACACCCAAAAACGGAGGTAAGGCTATAGTAAGGCATAAAAACGGGCAAAAAGTGAAAAATACCCAAAAATGGAGGTAAGGCATAAAAACGGGCGAAAAAATTTCAAACACCCAAAAACGGAGATAAGGCTATAGTGACACAAAAACGGGCGAAAAAATTTCAACCACCCAAAATCGGAGGTAAGGCATAAAAACGGGCAAAAATTGAAAAATACCCAAAAACGAAGGTAAGGCATAAAAACGGGCGAAAAAATGTCAATTTACCCAAAAATGGAGGTAAGGCTATAGTAAGGCATAAAAACGGGCAAAAAGTGACACCCAAAAATGGAGGAAAGGCTATAGTAAGGCATAAAAACGGGCGAAAAAATGTCAATTTACCCAAAAATGGAGGTAAGGCTATAGTAAGGCATAAAAACGGGCAAAAAGTGACACCCAAAAATGGAGGAAAGGCTATAGTAAGGCATAAAAACGGGCAAAAAGTGACACCCAAAAATGGAGGTAAGGCTATAGTAAGGCATAAAAACGGGCAAAAATTTTTCAAACACCTAAAAATGAAGGTAAGGCTATAGTAAGGCATGAAAACGGGCGAAAAAATTTCAACCACCCAAAATCGGAGGTAAGGCTATAGTAAGGCATAAAAACGGGCAAAAATTTAAAACACCCAAAAACGGAGGTAAGGCTATAGTAAGGCACAAAAACGGGCGAAAAAATTTCAACCACCCAAAAACGGAGGTAAGGCTAAAGTAAGACATAGAAACGGGCGAAAAAATTACAAATACCCAAAATCGGAGGTAAGGCATAAAAACGGGCGAAAAAATCTCAATTACCCAAATTCGGAGGTAAGGCTATAGTAAGGCATAAAAACGGGGAAAAATTTTTCAAACACCCAAAAACGGAGGTAAGGCTATAGTAAGGCATAGAAACGGGCAAAAAGTGAAAAATACCCAAAAACACGAAGGTAAGGCTATAGTAAGGCATAAAAACGGGCAAAAAGTGAAAAATACCCAAAAATGGAGGTAAAGCATAAAAACGGGCAAAGATTTTTCAAACACCCAAAAACGGAGATAAGGCTATAGTAAGACACAAAATCGGGCGAAAAAATTTCAACCACCCAAAATCGGAGGTAAGGCTATAGTAAGGCATAAAAACGGGCAAAAATTTTTCAACCACCCAAAAACGGAGGTAAGGCTAAAGTAAGACATAGATATGGGCGAAAAAATTACAAATACCCAAAATCGGAGGTAAGGCATGAAAACGGGCGAAAAAATCTCAATTACCCAAATTCGGAGGTAAGGCTATAGTAAGGCATAAAAACGGGCAAAAATTTTTCAAACACCCAAAAACGGAGGTAAGGCTAGAGTAAAACACAAAAACGGGTGAAAAAATTTCAAACACCCAAAATTGGAGGTAAGGCTATAGTAAGGCATAAAAACGGGCAAAAAGTGACAAACACCCAAAAACAGAGGTAAGGCTATAGTAAGACACAAAAACGGGTGAAAAAATTTCAAACACCCAAAATTGGAGGTAAGGCTATAGTAAGGCATAAAAACAGGCAAAAAGTGACTAACACCCAAAAATGGAGGTAAGGCTATAGTAAGGCATAGAAACGGGCAAAAAGTGACAATCACCCAAAAACAGAGGTAAGGCTATAGTAAGGCATAAAAACGGGCAAAAAAATTTCAAACACCCAAAATCGGAGGTAAGGCTATTGTAAGGCATAGAAACGGGAAAAAAGTGCTAACACCCAAAAACGGAGGAAAGGCTATAGTAAGGCATAAAAATGGGCAAAAAGTGACAAACACCCAAAAACAGAGGTAAGGCCATAGTAAGACATAAAAACGGGCGAAAAAATTTCAAACACCCAAAAACGAAGGTAAGGCTATAGTAAGAAATAAAAACGTGCAAAAAATTTTCAGACACCCAAAAACGGAGGTAAGGCTATAGTAAGGCATAAAAACGGGCAAAAATTTTTCAAACACCCAAAAACGGAGGTAAGGCTATAGTAAGGCATAGAAACGGGCGAAAAAATTTCAAATACCCAAAAATGGAGGAAAGGCTATAGTAAGGCATAAAAACGTGCAAAAAATTTTCAGACACCCAAAAACGGAGGTAAGGCTATAGTAAGGCATAAAAACGGGCAAAAATTTAAAACACCCAAAAACGGAGGTAAGGCTATAGTAAGGCACAAAAACGGGCGAAAAAATTTCAACCACCCAAAAACGAAGGTAAGGCTAAAGTAAGACATAGAAACGGGCGAAAAAATTACAAATACCCAAAATCGGAGGTAAGGCATAAAAACGGGCAAAAATTTTTCAAACGGGGCGGTGTGTAGCTCAGTGGGTTGAGCGCCCGCCCCATGTACGGAGGCTGTAGTTCCTCACCTGCAGCGGGTCCAGGTTCGATTCCCGGCCTGGGACCCTTTCCTGCGTGTCATTCCCTGCTCTCTCTAACCCCCTTCCTGTCAAGCAACTGTCATATAAAGGCCACTAGAGCCAAAAAAATCCTTAAAAAAAAAAAAAATAAATAAATTTTTCAAACACCCAAAAGGCATAGAAACGGGCAAAAAGTGACAAACACCCAAAAACGGAGGAAAGGCTATAGTAAGGCATAGAAACGGGCGAAAAAATTTCAAATACCCAAAAATGGAGGAAAGGCTAGAGTAAGGCATAAAAACGTGCAAAAAATTTTCAGACACCCAAAAACGGAGGTAAGGCTATAGTAAGGCATAAAAACGGGCAAAAAGTGCTAACACCCAAAAACGGAGGAAAGGCTATAGTAAGGCATAAAAATGGGCAAAAAGTGACAAACACCCAAAAACAGAGGTAAGGCCATAGTAAGACATAAAAACGGGCGAAAAAATTTCAAACACCCAAAATCGGAGGTAAGGCTATAGTAAGGCATAAAAACGGGCAAAAAATTTTCAAACACCCAAAAATTGAGGAAAGGCTAGAGTAAGACACAAAAACGGGTGAAAAAATTTCAAACACCCAAAATTGGAGGGAAGGCTATAGTAAGGCATATAAACGGGCAAAAAGTGACTAACACCCAAAAACGGAGGACTCTTAAACCTGTAGGTTTTTTATTATTTATTTAGAGAGTTTGGTTAGAGTTTATAATGTTTTCATAGTTTAGATATAGTTTATAAAGTGAGGAGGGAGAGAAAGTCGGAAGATTAATGAGAGAGCATGAGTATGGATGTATGAAACGAGATATTCATTTACTGCATGTCATTATACAGCACTGTTATTTATTTTTTATTTTGTTTTGTCAGCACTGTTATTTCTGAATAAAGTCATCTTTTCTGTACATCATTATTCAAGTTACACATGTACATTCAGTGCCTCATCCCTAGTCTGAAAGAAATGTCAAAGGACCGATGGAGCTGGGTTCAAATCCCACTGGAACCACTTGTGGAAAAATGTACACACACAGAAGACAGTGAAAAATATTTTTATTACTTATGAGTAATTATTCATGTAGAGAAATATATTTATGATCATTCCCATCAGACACAAAAATTCAATAAATCCCAATTTATTGATCAGAACAAACTTTATTGTCATAAGTAGAGGGTTAAGGGACTTGGTCAACATCCCACAGTGATGGCCGGGTGACTTTCAAACCAGTGACCCTCCAATTACGAACCTGCTTCCAAATCCACTGAGCCAAAAATAGAGCGAAAAATTTTCAAACACCCAAAAACGGAGGTAAGGCTATAGTAAGGCATAAAAACGGGCAAAAAGTGAAAAATACCCAAAAATGGAGGTAAGGCATAAAAACGGGCGAAAAAATTTCAAACACCCAAAAACGGAGATAAGGCTATAGTGACACAAAAAACGGGCGAAAAAATTTCAACCACCCAAAATCGGAGGTAAGGCATAAAAACGGGCAAAAATTGAAAAATACCCAAAAACGAAGGTAAGGCATAAAAACGGGCGAAAAAATGTCAATTTACCCAAAAATGGAGGTAAGGCTATAGTAAGGCATAAAAACGGGCAAAAAAATGTCAATTTACCCAAAAATGGAGGTAAGGCTATAGTAAGGCATAAAAACGGGCAAAAAGTGACACCCAAAAATGGAGGAAAGGCTATAGTAAGGCATAAAAACGGGCAAAAAGTGAAAATCACCCAAAAATGGAGGTAAGGCTATAGTAAGGCATAAAAACGGGCAAAAAAATTTCAAACACCCAAAAACGGAGGTAAGGCTATAGTAAGGCATAAAAACGGGCAAAAAGTGACAAACACCCAAAAACGGAGGTAAGGCTATAGTAAGGCATAAAAACGGGCAAAAATTTTTCAAACACCCAAAAATGAAGGTAAGGCTATAGTAAGGCACAAAAACGGGCAAAAGGTGAAAAATACCCAAAAATGGAGGTAAAGCATAAAAACGGGCAAAGATTTTTCAAACACCCAAAAACGGAGATAAGGCTATAGTAAGACACAAAATCGGGCGAAAAAATTTCAACCACCCAAAATCGGAGGTAAGGCGATAGTAAGGCATAAAAAAGGGAAAAAAAAATTTCAACCACCCAAAAACGGAGGTAAGGCTAAAGTAAGACATAGATATGGGCGAAAAAATTACAAATACCCAAAATCGGAGGTAAGGCATAAAAACGGGCGAAAAAATCTCAATTACCCAAATTCGGAAGTAAGGCTATAGTAAGGCATAAAAACGGGCAAAAATTTTTCAAACACCCAAAAACGGAGGTAAGGCTAGAGTAAAACACAAAAACGGGTGAAAAAATTTCAAACACCCAAAATTGGAGGTAAGGCTATAGTAAGGCATAAAAACGGGCAAAAAGTGACAAACACCCAAAAACAGAGGTAAGGCTATAGTAAGACACAAAAACGGGTGAAAAAATTTCAAACACCCAAAATTGGAGGTAAGGCTATAGTAAGGCATAAAAACAGGCAAAAAGTGACTAACACCCAAAAATGGAGGTAAGGCTATAGTAAGGCATAGAAACGGGCAAAAAGTGACAAACACCCAAAAACAGAGGTAAGGCTATAGGAAGACATAAAAACGGGCGAAAAAATTTCAAACACCCAAAATCGGAGGTAAGGCTATAGTAAGGCATAGAAACGGGAAAAAAGTGCTAACACCCAAAAACGGAGGAAAGGCTATAGTAAGGCATAAAAATGGGCAAAAAGTGACAAACACCCAAAAACAGAGGTAAGGCCATAGTAAGACATAAAAACGGGCGAAAAAATTTCAAACACCCAAAATCGGAGGTAAGGCTATAGTAAGACATAAAAATGGGCAAAAAGTGAAAATTACCCAAAAACGAAGGTAAGGCTATAGTAAGAAATAAAAACGTGCAAAAAATTTTCAGACACCCAAAAACGGAGGTAAGGCCATAGTAAGGCATAAAAACGGGCAAAAATTTTTCAAACACCCAAAAACGAAGGTAAGGCTACAGTAAGGCATAGAAACGGGCGAAAAAATTTCAAATACCCAAAAATGGAGGAAAGGCTAGAGTAAGGCATAAAAACGTGCAAAAAATTTTCAGACACCCAAAAACGGAGGTAAGGCTATAGTAAGGCATAAAAACGGGCAAAAATTTAAAACACCCAAAAACGGAGGTAAGGCTATAGTAAGGCACAAAAACGGGCGAAAAAATTTCAACCACCCAAAAACGAAGGTAAGGCTAAAGTAAGACATAGAAACGGGCGAAAAAATTACAAATACCCAAAATCGCAGGTAAGGCATAAAAACGGGCGAAAAAATCTCAATTACCCAAATTCGGAGGTAAGGCTATAGTAAGGCATAAAAACGGGCAAAAATTTTTCAAACACCCAAAAACGGAGGTAAGGCTATAGTAAGGCAAAGAAACGGGCAAAAAGTGAAAAATACCCAAAAATGGAGGTAAAGCATAAAAACGGGCAAAGATTTTTCAAACACCCAAAAACGGAGATAAGGCTATAGTAAGACACAAAATCGGGCGAAAAAATTTCAACCACCCAAAATCAGAGGTAAGGCTATAGTAAGGCATAAAAAAGGGAAAAAAAAATTTCAAACACCCAAAAACGGAGGTAAGGCTAAAGTAAGACATAGATATGGGCGAAAAAATTACAAATACCCAAAATCGGAGGTAAGGCATAAAAACGGGCGAAAAAATCTCAATTACCCAAATTCGGAGGTAAGGCTATAGTAAGGCATAAAAACGGGCAAAAATTTTTCAAACACCCAAAAACGGAGGTAAGGCTAGAGTAAAACACAAAAACGGGTGAAAAAATTTCAAACACCCAAAATTGGAGGTAAGGCTATAGTAAGGCATAAAAACAGGCAAAAAGTGACTAACACCCAAAAATGGAGGTAAGGCTATAGTAAGACATAAAACGGGCGAAAAAATTTCAAACACCCAAAAACGGAGGTAAGGCTATAGTAAGACATAAAAATGGGCAAAAAGTGACAAACACCCAAAAACAGAGGTAAGGCTATAGTAAGGCATAGAAACGGGCGAAAAAATTTCAAACATCCAAAAACGGAGGAAAGGCTATAGTAAGACATAAAAATGGGAAAAAAGTGACAAACACCCAAGAACAGAGGTAAGGCTATAGTAAGACGTAAAAACGGGCGAAAAAATTTCAAACACCCAAAATCGGAGGTAAGGCTATAGTAAGACATAAAAATGGGCAAAAAGTGAAAATTACCCAAAAACGAAGGTAAGGCTATAGTAAGGCATAAAAACGGGCAAAAAGTGACAAACACCCAAGAAAGGAGGTAAGGCTATAGTAAGGCATAAAAACGGTCAAAAAAATTTCAAACACCCAAAAATGGAGGAAAGGCTATAGTAAGGTATATAAACGGGCAAAAAGTGACAAACACCCAAAAATGGAGGTTAGGCTATAGTAAGGCATAAAAACGGGCAAAAAGTGCTAACACCCAAAAACGGAGGAAAGGCTATAGTAAGGCATAAAAACGGGCAAAAAGTGAAAAACACCCAAAAATGGAGGTAAGGCTATAGTAAGGCACAAAAAAGGGAAAAAAAAATTTCAAACACCCAAAAACGGAGGTAAGGCTAAAGTAAGACATAGATATGGGCGAAAAAATTACAAATACCCAAAATCGGAGGTAAGGCTATAGTAAGGCATAAAAACGGGCAAAAAGTGAAAAATACCCAAAAATGGAGGTAAAGCATAAAAACGGGCAAAGATTTTTCAAACACCCAAAAACGGAGATAAGGCTATAGTAAGACACAAAATCGGGCGAAAAAATTTCAACCACCCAAAATCAGAGGTAAGGCTATAGTAAGGCATAAAAAAGGGAAAAAAAAATTTCAAACACCCAAAAACGGAGGTAAGGCTAAAGTAAGACATAGATATGGGCGAAAAAATTACAAATACCCAAAATCGGAGGTAAGGCATAAAAACGGGCGAAAAAATCTCAATTACCCAAATTCGGAGGTAAGGCTATAGTAAGGCATAAAAACGGGCAAAAATTTTTCAAACACCCAAAGACGGAGGTAAGGCTAGAGTAAAACACAAAAACGGGTGAAAAAATTTCAAACACCCAAAATTGGAGGTAAGGCTATAGTAAGGCATAAAAACGGGCAAAAAGTGACAAACACCCAAAAACAGAGGTAAGGCTATAGTAAGACATAAAAATGGGCAAAAAGTGAAAATTACCCAAAAACGAAGGTAAGGCTATAGTAAGGCATAAAAACGGGCAAAGATTTTTCAAACACCCAAAAATGGAGGAAAGGCTATAGTAAGGCATAAAAACAGGCAAAAAGTGACTAACACCCAAAAACGGAGGACTCTTAAACCTGTAGGTTTTTTATTATTTATTTAGAGAGTTTGGTTAGAGTTTATAATGTTTTCATAGTTTAGATATAGTTTATTAAGTGAGGAGGGAGAGAAAGTCGGAAGATTAATGAGAGAGCATGAGTATGGATGTATGAAACGAGATATTCATTTACTGCATGTCATTATACAGCACTGTTATTTATTTTTTATTTTGTTTTGTCAGCACTGTTATTTCTGAATAAAGTCATCTTTTCTGTACATCATTATTCAAGTTACACATGTACATTCAGTGCCTCATCCCTAGTCTGAAAGAAATGTCAAAGGACCGATGGAGCTGGGTTCAAATCCCACTGGAACCACTTGTGGAAAAATGTACACACACAGAAGACAGTGAAAAATATTTTTATTACTTATGAGTAATTATTCATGTAGAGAAATATATTTATGATCATTCCCATCAGACACAAAAATTCAATAAATCCCAATTTATTGATCAGAACAAACTTTATTGTCATAAGTAGAGGGTTAAGGGACTTGTTCAACATCCCACAGTGATGGCCGGGTGACTTTCAAACCAGTGACCCTCCAATTACGAACCTGCTTCCAAATCCACTGAGCCAAAAATAGAGCGAAAAATTTTCAAACACCCAAAAACGGAGGTAAGGCTATAGTAAGGCATAAAAACGGGCAAAAAGTGAAAAATACCCAAAAATGGAGATAAGGCATAAAAACGGGCGAAAAAATTTCAAACACCCAAAACGGAGATAAGGCTATAGTGACACAAAAACGGGCGAAAAAATTTCAACCACCCAAAATCGGAGGTAAGGCATAAAAACGGGCAAAAATTGAAAAATACCCAAAAACGAAGGTAAGGCATAAAAACGGGCGAAAAAATTTCAATTTACCCAAAAATGGAGGTAAGGCTATAGTAAGGCATAAAAACGGGCAAAAAGTGACACCCAAAAATGGAGGAAAGGCTATAGTAAGGCATAAAAACGGGCAAAAAGTGACACCCAAAAATGGAGGAAAGGCTATAGTAAGGCATAAAAACGGGCAAAAAGTGAAAAACACCCAAAAACAGAGGTACGGTAATTACAACAATTAGTAAACATTTAGAAATAATGAAGATTATTCTTTTTTTTTTTTAAAAAATAATAAAAAAAAAGGGACAAATTACATTGATACATGTATAGATATAAATATTAGTGTTGGACACTGCAGCTGTTTTACGTTGCATATTATTTGGAGTTTTGTATGTTTTGGTGTTTTTCTTTACATTGCCCCCTGCTGGTGGCAAATCAAAGCTTCAGATCTCCTTGTATTTTTATTGAATTATTGATCTTTGTGTCAGACAATCACTGAATGTTAGTAATGTAAACCTCTAGGAAAATAAAACACAAGTATCCCAACAATAAGTCATAGTTATAAGATTAATAACTCTATAATGACAAACATTTTTACGTCATCAATTGTGACCTTATCTCACAATTAGGACTTTTCTTTTTCTTAATCGTAGCTTTTTAACTTTTAATTAAGATTTGACGTCAGGATATTGAAAAAATTCAGATATTTTAGTATTTAAAAAAAAATATATATATACTGTATATATATATATATATATATTTTATGAAATTGGGCATTTTTGTATTTGTGGTAAAAAGTCTAGTTAAGAAGTGTTTAAAAAAAATGTTTGTTTACAAGCATCATGTCCTGAAACTGTAAGATTTTGTGGTCTCTGGTGATTGGTCGCTGCTACAAGCACGTTTGTTACTTTGGTAAATATTTGTATTTTCTATCCTAAATAAAGACGGTGGGATTCTGACGAGGAGGTTTTCTGGTTTTTATGTCTTATTTTGTTAACATTGACCAACATAAGCTGCACTGATGTAGATCCAAATAATGTTTGAAGAAAACATTTAAAGTTAATCTACTTTAAATCTAAACATTTTTTAATAATGCTTTAGAAGAAAAAATAAAATGGTTTGGTAAAGATGTATAAAGAATAGATCTGTTCCTGTTCTTTGTTATAGAAGTTTAAAGTTTCAGTAAAAATAAATAAATAAAACACCAAATTATATTTTCTTGTTCATTAGCAGTTTAAGAAATAAAACTTCAAATTTTTAAATGTATAATTTAATGTAAAAATGAATTAAAAAGAAAAGTTCACATTTTTAACGCTCAAATTTAAAAAATATAAATTAAATAAAATAAAGTTTCAGGCTTCGTGTAAATATTCCCTCCTATCTCCTTTTCCTTAACCCCGTGGATGATGTCGCAGGGTTAAGGAAAGGTGATAGAAAAAGGCCATCACGTTTGTTTTAACAATCAGACACTTCCACTAGGTGACGTAACCATCTGATGGTGGTGAAGGTTAGTGACGTCTGCTGTGGTGAAAAACTAAACATTTCCTAAAATAAACTAAAAGCTAATTTCTAACACGTTCCACTGATATGTCATAAATCATAGGTTTGAATATAAATCAAAGGAAAAGAGGTTACCATGGCTACGAGGAACTAAAGGTAAACTAAAGAACATCACATTGAGAATGGTTGATCACACTCACCTTCTACTCACTAATATGAATTATGATGAATAAAACATCATGTAGATAAAATGTTTTATGTCAGTTATAATCTGATATTATGTCTACATATCATAATATATGGGTTTTAGATGATTTATTTAAAGTTGTTCATATCGGTCATCGTTAGTTTCTGTGAGCGCTCGGTGTGTGTTTCCCTTTAAATGTTGTCACAGCAAATAATTTGCTGCAAGGTTTTCCTTGCCGCCATGATGAATTCATGTTGGGTGTGGGATACATATGTATGTGTATATACGTATATATGCATATGTGTGTATCCATAAAATGAAGAGTCCGTCCTTAAGACTGCTCTACTGTAAAGTGTCTTTAGATACCATTGGTTATGATTTGGCGCTATACAAATAAAAGATTGATTGATTGATTGATTGATTGATTGATTGAATTGTGGGTCATCATTATGTGGTCTCCTTTGGTAAAGGATGTATCAGTGTTTCCTAGGCTAAAGGAGGTTATAAAGGAAGTATTGAGCCTCTTTTCCTGAGCAAAAGAGAACTCAGACGCTCTTTATCATGGCTGCCACTTAAACACTTCCTGGGTAAAGGAAAAGTGGATAAGAAAGGAGATAGGAGGGAACACGTTTGTGTTAGCTTAGCATGTAGGCAAAGATGGCTGAGGAGGGTAGGGGCGGGGCCATGTTTGTTTTTGTTAAAGCTGCTGATTTCACATTGTTCTGATTCTCTGGAAAAAAAACAAAAGTCAGTGTTTAAATGTAAACATTTATGGATGAGAATCAAACAAACGTTTTGTAGAAAACAACAGTAATAAAGTCTGTACATCAGAAACATCTAAAAAAACAACAATAACAGTAATTTCAGCTTCTTTCTTCTCTACTGTTCCTGGTTTTGGTCCTGGAGTCGCTTCTGTAGCTTTTTATCCACATTTATTCTTCATTAAATAAACGTTTACGTCTGATGAGCAATCTGAGCGATTCTCTTCAGCGTTTCCTCAGATTGAAGCTGCTCCAGAGTCAGCAGAGACAAACCCAGCTGGTCCTCCTGGTCACACACACACACACACACACACACTCATTACATTTTAGAATAATATTAACTCATCTTTGTTACATTTCATTTTTAAATCATTATAATAGGATTAATTTATATTATTTAACAAATTATTTCTATTGTTGCATTTTTTAAATTTTATTTACTTTTTTGTAAATATAATTTTTTATGAAATCTTTTTAGAATGATTCTGGAATATATTAAAAATATGAATCATTATTGAGTTAAGGGTTACCAGAAGAGGAATTTATATTATTTACTTAATGTACATAATTATTACAATTTACTTCTGCTGTTTTCTTCCATCTTTTGTAGATTATGAAATAAAAAAAGTTAAATAAAGATTAATATATTAAATATGTATTACATTATATTATTATTACATAAATTAATTAATTACTGAACTTATTTTTTATTATTAAACAAAAAAAACCTTTAAAATTAATAAGAAATATTCCGTTGTTATTATTAATGTCTGTGAATGGAACTTTATATATTTTTCTGTAAATGAAAGTTTTTCCTAGGAAAATGTTTGATGATTAATTTATAAAATAGGTTAATATCACAAGATAAATTACAGTTAAATAATGACTAGAAGTAACAATTTATTGTTTTTAATAAAGCATTTCTTTCAAATAATCATTATTTTTAATAAATAAATATTTTTTAATAGAAATTTTCGCTCCAGACATCATTAAATGACATATTATTGAATTTTCTCCTTTTCTCTGTGTGTGTGTGTGTGTGTGTGTGTGTGTGTGTGTACCTGTCTAAAGGGCTGAGCCATCTGTCGGAGGAAGTGTTTGGATCGTTGAACGCTTTCATCCACCGTCAGGTTCAAACTCCCGTCACTGATGTGTTCCTGAATCCAACGAGGAAGTTTCCCTCGTTTGTCTGCGCGGGCGTAACGCTGAAAACACAGGAAATAAATATCATTTCATAAACTACTTTCTGTTTTCATTAGATTGTAGGCAGCAATGCAATAAAAATATACATTTAGTGAATAAAAAATAAATGTCATCTAAATGTGTGTGAAATGGTTTTATCAGGATGATCAGGAAAAGAAACAAATAGTCGAGAATTAAAAATAGTCACAATTTTTGCAAAAAAAATAAAACTGTGGAAAAATGTCAAGAATTCTGGGAAATAGACAAAATATTCAAGAAGAGTCGTAGAAAAGGTAATCAATTTTAACTTCTTAGAATGTCTATGAAAAAAGTAAAGTAAGTAGAAAAGGGTAAAAATTCTGTGGAAAAAAACACCAATTATGGAAAAAAAATTCAAAACCTTAAGTGGAAAAAATTACAACCAAAGTGGAACATTTTTTCTTTACATTTTTTGGGGAAAATAAAAATCAAGAATTTTGTGGAAAGAAATTCAGAATTTTGTAGAAATGTTTAACATATGTTTTTTTTACATTTTGTTGGAAGAAAAATCAGAGTAAAATAAGAACTCAGTAAATGATCAATTAGAACTCAAGGAAAGTCATAGATATGAAGTAAAAATATTAATTTAGAAAAAAAAGATTTAAAGCAGAATTCAGTAACTTGTGCTTACAGCTCCCCCTAAAGGTCCTTTTGGTCATGTCACTGTTGTAACCACTCCACACACCCCGCCCCCTGCCCCACCCCACAGCTACATGCACACCTTTGCTCTCCCAAGACAGTAGCAACCGATCACTGAAAAATCCTACTCTAACAGTGACACTAAGAGTGTTTTCACAACAACCGCTGCGATGCAGTAGCTTCTCTCTCCCCTGATGTGTCGTTTGCACATAGTGATGTTTTGTGGTCAGTCCATCATTTCATCACTCCAGTGACGCAATCATCATGGAACAGTGTGTGTGTGTGTGTGTGTGTGTGTGTGTTGGAGCCAGTGACAGGGTAGAGAGAAAGAGAGAGAGGGTTGATCCATTTTTATGTTTTAAATGCTGAACTAACAGATATTAAAGGATGATGTCACTCAGAATGTGTTATGATCAGTAGTTACTGTGGTTTTCAAGAAATTAACCGCTTTAATTTTGTCCCGATAAATTGAGGAAGTTGTACAGCCTCCGCTGCAGCCGTCTGCACTGTAGTGGGAGGGAAAAGGGAGGGGCTACAGCCCCCGCTGTACAGACAGTGAAGAACGAGGGATTTGTTGCTTTAAGTCGCTTAAAAAAATTCAGATTTTTGAAATTACACAATTCACGTGAGGGGAGTTAAATTGAGGTCGCATCATTTACATTGACTTTAATGCAATCCAGTCGTGTTCGGTGTGGACGGACCTTTCACACATATAGTCCCATGTGACCATGTGACCAATATGAGGAAGAGAGTAAAAAAGTAAAATAAACAAATGTGTGATGTGAGAGTAATACGGACGGGAGTGTGTAAAAGTGTGTGTGTGATTGTGCGCTGACAAAGAGGCTCTGAAAATGGATGGATATTTGTGTGTGTGCTGCCTGATGGAGCGCTGGGTTGTTAGTGTATGTGCGTGCCTGTTGTCGTGAAGACAGTGTGTGTGATTGCTGTGTGTTGCTGCTGAGCTGTCACTGATGGAGTTGCTCCGTTCCTCAGACAAACGTCTTCTCTGCCTTTTTTTGGTTGGCTCCGCCCTGATATAAATTTGATAAAAGTTAATTAGTAGACAACCGTGTGCAGCCACTGGTCATGATCTAGTAAAGCAGTACGCCTGCCACTGGGTCGGACAGAGGAAAAGTTGTAGCAGGGGGGTGAAAGACCCCCCAATCACTTCATAAACACTTGTATTACCTTCACAGACACACACAAACGCGCACACACACACACGCACACGCACACCCACCCACCTTGTCAGCAAAGATCATGAGTCCGTAGTCAGTTTTCCCTCTGATGGCTCGACCCACACACTGAGCTGCGTGACGCATGGCGTCAAACGTTAGGAAGTCATTCTCTCGGATCTGAAACTGGTCACGTAGATACTCCAGACGAGCCTGACACACACGCACACACACACACACACACACAGTTTACATTATGTAAAGTTAACAATGATATTTCAGCAACAGGAAGCCACGCTCTGACCTTCAGGATGCGACTCTGTGTGTAAACGTAAGGAACCCCGAACATGATGACGGCTCGTCCAAAGTGATGCACTGAAACACACACACACACAGTGAACACACACACACACACACACGCACACAGTGAACACACACACACACACAAGAAGATTTTGTAACAAAGTGATTTTTTTACCAAAGTCGATTCCCTCCGACACTTTTCCTCGAGCCACAGAGAGAAGAATGGCTCCTCTGCCGTTCTCACATGCCTACACACACACACACACAGACACAGACACACACACACAGACAGAATAAATGCCAATGTGTGACGCACAACAGACACACAAGGAATGTAATATTGTGTAGAAGAGAGATGGTCACCAGGCTTGGGCAATATCCAAATGTTGATACCGTTATACCTCCTCCCTATTTTACCATGGTATACGGTATTACCGTGACTAAATAAAAAGTTCACACTATGTGTGTGTGTGTGTGTGTGAGTGTGACAGCAGAGAGGACTGAGGCTTCTTTTACTCCTCACTCTGGCTGTAAGTTTACAACACGTATCATAAACGGTTCAAATGATCAGTTATTAAAGGATGAGTTCACTCAGAATGAAGGCTTGTTCAAGAAGTTAAAGCTGCAGTTCATAGAATCCTCTTTCCACTCCGTATTTAAACTGAACCTCCCTTACCGGTATATTTGGTGAACACTCTTAGTGAATTTTTTCTCAATATAGACTAGTGACACATGTATGGACTTTATCTTGTTTTATTGGAGATTTTTCTGGTGGTCTAGAGACTCTGACATGAATACATGTATCACTGTAGTTACTGTCCCAATCAGCTGCTGCTGCCGTCAGCCCCTCCCCACTATAAGGGGCTGTGATCCCTGCTTCCTGTCACTCTGAGCGAACCATCACTCTGCTTCCAGATGATAGAATTAATTCACCTTGAATAAGCTTCTCTTGGTTTACATACGTCTGTCCTCTCTCTCTGACACCTGTGTGTGTGTGTGTGTGTGTGTGTGTGTGTGTGTGTGTGTGTGGGGGGGGGGGGGGGGGGGGGGGGGGAGCTGTAATGTGATTATATTTAACATTCATCAGCATTTACAATAATGACCAATCAGAGCATAACAACCATGTGTTTGTGTGTTCTTGGGGTCATTTTGTGTCTTTGTTAATATCATTGTGTGTATGTGTGTGTTTTCAGTCTTTTTTAAATTAGTTTTGTTGTCCTTTTGTGTATTTTTGATGTTTAGTGTATTTTCTGTTGTGAAATGTTGTCGTCCTTTTGTGGTTTTTCTCTATTTTAATGTAAATGTGTTCTAGTTTTGTGTTTTCTGTTGTTTAGAGTAATTCCGTTGTCATTTTGTGTGTTTTTATTGTCATTTAATGTATTTTCTGTTGTTTTGTTTAATGTTTTGTCCTTTTGTGTGTTTTTGTTGTTGTTTTGTGTCTATTGTGCCTTTAGTGAAGGATGCAAACAATAGCAAACAGAAATCCTTTCTCACAATTATCAGTTCATTGGCTGGAAATATGTTTGATATTATATTTCATTTCAGTTAATCTTTTTTTTTTTTTTGCGAGAATTTGGAAGGTTTTGGAAAAAACAAGATTTCTTGAAATAATTAGTTAATGAATGAATTGATTTGTGATGTAACATGAGCACAGAAACGATGAATGCTTTGAGTGTGCTGAACCAGACTTTAAACGCTCTTTTCTCATAAACAATTGTAATCTGATTACAGATGAGGTCACTCTGACCTCCTGGTATTTCTCCAGTGCCATACTGGTCTCTGCAGCGTCCGGCGTCTCAATGAAGATCAGCTTGTTCCTCTGGATGTTCTCCAGGATACCCTGAAATGTGTATTAAATATGAATACATATTATCACATAATAAAAATACAAACATGGGAATAAAGAATGTCTTTAAATATCATTGTTATTTATTATTTTAAATTGTTTTTATTCATTTAAATTTAGATCTTAATGTTTTTTTTTTATATTTAGGTCTGTGTTTTTCAACCTTGGGCATGTGACCCCATGTGGGGTTTCCCAGAATTGAAATGGGGTCGCCTGAAATGTCAAGTAATCGATAAAAGAAATAATTAATGATTAAAGTTATGTTTTGGTCATTTTTTTAAGATTATTATTATTTTTTTAAATTAAAACACATCACACAATCTTAAACAACTGTATTCTATACGTTCACTTCCTCAAATATAAATCGTTTTTTAAGAAGTACAGAAAAAATGTATGATTAAATAGTTAATGAAATAATAATAAAATAAAATAAATATTATTTGTGTGAATCAAAATGAGGTCGTGACCCAAAAAAACTGCAAAAACAAATAAATACACAAAAATAGTTCTCACTAATATATTTACATTAATATCTACATTTCCTGCCAAAATGTCAGGTTTTAAAACGTATGTACAAATAAAAACATTGTATTTGAAAACCTTAAAACGACTACAGGACATTTGTTTGTGTTGTTGTAACCATGGCGACACCGACCTGCTCGTACCACGAGGCCACGATGTTCTCCATGTAGACGTAGCTGGTGAAAAAGGCCACAATGCCGTCGGGAACGACCGCCGACATCTCCAGCAGGAGGTTGCCATAGTTACGGATAACGGCTGGACAATAAACAAACGCATGGCGAATAAATAAATAAATAAACAAGTCAATAAAACAGATTTGTGAACAGGAGACACAAACCAAAATCTTCTCTGGTTTCAAACTTAGAGCTCAGAGCGACCTGATCGTTCCCTCTGCCGACGATCTGCAGTAAACAAACAAATAGCTAAATATCAAAGGGGAGGGGGAGGGGCAGTGTGGGGACGCACCAGTGGGCACAGGCAGGTACGAGCCAGAGTCATGGTGAAGGACGCCATGGTAACCGGACGGAAGTCCAGGATCTTTGGATAAACGTCCAGAGGAGAAAGTGTCTGAGGACGAACAGGACAGTATTTGTGATTGTTTTCTGTTGCACTTTTTGATCAAACATTGAGTTTCCTTGTGTATGGAATGCTTTATACAAATAAATGTTCCTTTTCTAAGGACCAGGCCAAAAAAAGACAAAACAAAAACAAGACAAAAGATGGAATGAACAGAAAACAAAAGGATGAAACAAGATTAAAAAAACTAAAGTAGAGATTACTGCTACGATATATATATCGTTATATCGTACAGCTTTAGAATGAGACAAACAGAAACAAAAGGAGAGAAAAGACAATAAAAGATGAGAAAGTAAAGATAGAATTTCAGAAAACATGAGCGAGGGAAAGAAAGAGAGACTTACTCCTGATGTGATGATGACTGATTGGAATCTCTGAAAGACTGGTTTGATGGCGATGGACGGATCCATACAGCTGAACATAAACATCAGTCATTCATTACGTTCACTTTCAAAGTAAAAGCCTGGTTTAACAGTGATTTTCACCTGAAGTGAAGCACAGGGTTTGCAATGGTTGGAGTTCTGTCTTCAAAAGGTTCAATAATTAAAGTAAAACCTGCCGAGATAAAGAGACACAATGATACATATATACGTATACGTATGAGGGCTGTACAAAGGCAGATTAAAGGCTTTAAATGCTCAGAAAAACAGACTTTTTAATGTCTTTCTTTATGCTCGTGCTTTTCTTTTCTCTCCTTTTTTATTAATTAATCTGAACATTAATACACACATTATTAAATGGTTCTAATCCTTTTTTGTATATCTTTGTTTTCTAAATATATTCTTGTCATTTTGTATATTTTTCTCTCATTTTGTGTGTCTTTGTGTTTGTTGTGTGTGTTATTGCAGTAGTTATGTGTATTTCCTCGTCTGTTTGGGTGTTTTTGGAATCATTTGATGTACTTTTGTTGTCGCTTTGTATTTATTTTGTCATTTTGTGTATTTTCTTTGTAATTTTATTTCCATTTCGTTTAATTTTGTCTGTTTTTTTGTAGCAGTAGTTAATTAGTGTATATTTGTCATCCTTTTGTGCAATTCTTTGTAATCTTGTATGTCATTTTTGTATTTTTATGTACAAATTTTGTGAGTATTTGTGCTGTTTTGTGTGTTTTTGGGAGTCACTTAGGACATTTACTTTTGGGGCCGCATAAAATTAAGTAAATTTGTGTTGTGGAGTCATTTTTGTTCTGTTTTAATTTTATTTTTGTAATTGTCTTTTGCATTTTTGTAGTAAATTAGTGTATATTTGCTGTCCTTTTGTACAATTATTTCTATTTTATGTATAGAAATTTTATTATTTGAGTTTTTTTTTCTGTTTTGTGTGTTTTTGGGAGTCATTCTGGGCATTTACTTTCGGGGCTGCATAAAATTTAACTGAGGTCCGCATTACGCCCCGGGCCGCCAGTTGCACGGGTGTTCTTAATTAGTTACCATGGAAATGAGGCAGGTTGCCGTAGTAATGGGATGTTTTGCGTACTAACTGTTTTCAGTAATCGAGATTTCAGACCTTATTTCAACAAACAACAATAATGTCAATAATAATAAGCTATCCCTGTTTTGTGATGAATTATCACATTTATAATAAAGATTAGGTTGGAAACGGTCAACATTGTAAAGCACACTTTTATTCAAACTGCTTACCTTGACTGTAGGTGCTAACTAGCGTAGCAAAGTTAGAAATTAAAGTTACAGATGAAAAGTCGGCAATGTCGGCGATCTCCAGGGTTCGTAGTAACGACTGCAGCCGCTCAGCACAAAACCTGGAGACAAACAAAAAAACATCATGACCTGATCCATCTTTGATTTTATCAATATAAAAAAGGCAACTGACTCTTAATAAACTCAGAACTGAATATCTAAATATAATTTAAAGCACATAGAAAACTTCTCCTAAAAATACTCAGAAACTATTCATTGAAAAGAGACAAAATGAAGTTTTGCTCACAAGTTGTCCACCTGTCACCCCCCCTTAGAAGATACAAAGACATCGTCAATGAAAGCCCTTAATGAACAGAATCACCTTCGACCCTTAGGACAATAAAATGTTAACAGCATTCAAAAGACCAAACTTCAGGAGAAAATTAAATGACTCAACTCTTCTGTTCAGCAACGCAATGCTGTAACAAAATACTCAGTAAGCAACAAGTCAACTCTTCATCGTCCATGCCATGGGCCACTCGCCAATGCTGGGATTAACACATTCTTGGCCATCATCAAAGACTAAGAACCTGTGGGCGTCGGAGCTGGTGGGACACTCCCCCCACCAATGAGGTGCTGGGTTGAACTCCATGAATGCTGCCTGAAAGGACGCGGCAGCAACTGCAGACTCTGATCACACGTCTGCTTGAACACCTTCACCGTGGAGACGCCGTTTCTGTGGGCGATTGCTCCCGATCACAAGCCACGTGGATACCTACCTATAAGACTGTTCACATTAAGTCCACCACAGCCTTTGGTGGTGTTGCTGTATCACTTTTGCCTGGAAGGCTGGTGGTGGGGGGACAACTAGCGGAATAAAGGACGTGATGCTCCTTGGCTTAGACACATTACTAATCCCTCTGTTTTCTGACTAAACGCTAAATCATTTTGTTTTCATTCATTCTCTGACACGCTTTGAGAAACTCTACAAAGAATGTGTGCTTCAAGGAAACAGGGCAGATGGACAATCAGTCACACACTCACTTCACACTTCCAGGCAGAGAAACACAAGACCACCGTAACAGTATAAAGTGTGATTTTCCACAAAAATGGTGTCTTTTCAGCTTGGAAGATGGTAAAAAATGGCTAAAAAAGCAGTTGGAATAAAATACTTTTTTAAGCCAATAAGTGAAGCTAAGCCTGAGCTAATTAAAGAACTCTGAGAAGTGGCTAAATTAGGTGTGATTTTGACAGCTGTCACTCAGAGTGAGAGACGGATGCTCCGTATGGGCGATTGTCCGCTGAGTCATCATTCTTTTATTAAACATTTAGGTTCATTGGTTGTTTGTGTTCACGTGATATTATCGACTCATTTAGTCAGCAAAAAGTGCTTTAAAAATGTTTAATTCCGTGACTTTTTTGTTTCTCTGTTATTAACGCAACAACACGTGGCTGTTGTTCAGGGACCTGATGATTCACATATTAAGCACTAATTACATGATATACTGTATATCAATGAATTATGTCTTCTTTTATAGTGTAAATAGGTGTATATTATATGAAGATTATTTTAGAACATGTACAGGTTTCATTTGCAGGATTTTTGTAATCACTTATTCTGTCTTTGCTTTATTTGATTTTTTAATCATTATCATTTTTTAAATATAGTAAAAACACTGCTGTTAGAGTTCATGTTTGAAATAATAATCAAATATCTCTTTATTATTGATTGAGCAGGAACAGGATGTCAGTACTGATGTAATCTTGATGTGTGCGACCTTCAAACTGACCTGAGAGGCTTGCGGTCGATGCAGACTTTGTCGAAAATGTCTTTGAGGAACTGCGGAGCACTTTCCTGGACCACGTGGTGGACCCTCAGACGGGACTTCAGATACTCCAAAAAACGTCTCAGGAAGCCGACAAAGTGCTCAGCTGTGCGAATCGTACCTGGAACGGCCTCTGGGACCAAAAAAAGGAAGATGCTTGTTTTAAATGCACCTCATTTGTGTGATGCAGAGCGTAGCCGTACCTCTCAGTATTTCATCAGGTAACACTGGGTTAGCCAGGTAGACGTCTGTCTCTCTAGCTACGTTAGCTTCTTTCAGACCTTCCACGAGTCGTCTGTACTCAGCCTTTAGTTTAGCAGCGTCAGTTTCCTTTATTCTGTTAGATATAATAATAAATAAATAAAAAAATAATAATAATATAAAACACAAGATCAGAAATACCACATCTGTCACTAAATCCCCATTTTCTCAACTTTGTTTAAAGTCCTTTTAAAGGACCTGTTCTTGTTTTAGCTAACTTGTTTTTAATTGTTAGATGGCTTTTATAGTTTTATCTTACATATGATCTTACTCTGTGACTGTACTTATTTACTTGTTTTAAGAACATTCTAGTACTATTTTCACACTGTAAACTTGTTATATGTACACACTTTAAAAAGAGATCATTAATCTCAATGTGGTTCTCCTGACTAAATAAAGACTAATCAAATGAAATATGTTTACCTTTGGAGCAAATTGCATATATGTGATGCTAAACGAGCTCTGCAATTACATGCTAATTATGAGCTAAAAAGCTAACAAATAAAGTCCAGTCCAACAAATTAGAATGAAGCTAAAATGCTAACTCAGCATGCAGAACCAAATCAATAAACTAAATCTAACCCAAAAAAAAACAGATTAGCACTTGTCTACTAAGCTACCTCCAGGCTAACAGGCTAACAAAATAAATCCAAGTAAACAGGTTGACGCTAAACTAATTAACTATACAAACCAGCTAATAATTTATGTAAAAAAAAAAATCATTTAGCTAAATTAGCTCACTCTAAATAAACAGGCTAACAAATTGAACCTAAAAGAACAAAGTACAACTAAGCTAATTATATAATTAGGAAGCTAATGGGCTAAAGAAAAATGTGGATAACATGCTAAAAGATAACAAAATATATTTAAGAAAACAGAATGACAATAAGCCAATAAAATATAACTGGGGCTAACAAACTATAAAGTAAAAATAGTACTTAGATAAATACAGAATAACAAACTAAGCACAAGAGAATAACATGAACTAAGCTAATAACATAATTCTAAGCTAACAGCCTAACAAACCAACAAATAAAAAAATAAATTAATGAACTGCCTTTACAGAGCTTCAGAAAACAAAACTCAGGACACATGATCACATATTAACATTTAATCTAAACTAGTATCAGTGTACATATTATTATATAGACGCTCTTTAACAAAGGAAAAGAAACAAAACATCATTGTTTATCGTCCTACTTCTGAATGGTGTTTTGAAGCGTGTCCACGTTGGTCTGGCAGCGGTCCAGCGTACGTCTGGTGATGTTCACGCTCATGGAGTCGATACAAACGTTGTCTGAAAACCAACAGGAGAAAAAAAAACAAAGATAAAGAAACTGTTGGTTTTAAATGTGAGGAAGTAATTCTGTTTCTCACCAATATTGTGAGCCTCATCAAAAACCACCACAGAGTTCTTGGCGAGCTCTTTGGACACGAGGTCGGCGATTTTGGGGTCCAGCAGGTAGTGGTAGCTGTAGACCACGATGTTAGCGTGTAGGATCTGAGAGGTTCAGGAGAGATTCATTCAGCAATTCATTATTAAACACAACTTGTTTTGTTCAACTGCTTTAACGCTAATTAGAAAAGCTAAATAAATTAACATTAAAATAACCAAATAGGAAAATTTTAAAATAAATATAAATGGAAAAAATAAAAACATATCGTCCAAAAATTAAATATAGATTGATAAAAAAAATAAAAATACAGTTCATTTTATACTTTATCAATTTAATAATTTATGTATATAAAAAAATATTTGTATCATTTTGTTTTTATTTTTACTTTTATTCATTTATTTTTTAACTTTGGCAGGTTTGGGTCACAACAAAATATAAAGTAAATGAGGGGGCTGTTCCAAGTGTGTCTAATGATGTATTTATATTTTAACTTTTGTATTGTTTCCCCACTTATATTTATTTATTTGTATTTAATTTCAATGTTCCTTTTTTTATATACGTTTACTGATTTAATTTTGGCAGGTTTGGCTCTCCCTAGGCTGGATGTGATGAGTAACGCACTGCGTATCGGGCCAGGTAATACGGACACCATCCCTTCCTCCGGCCAAAGTCCTTCAGGTCGTCCAAGTTGTAAATGCCGGCTGGAAGAGGAACCTGTCGGCCCACCGCGTCAAACTCCTGCCATCGAAGAAAAAAAACAAACATGAAAAAAAACCTCCATTTGAATTCTACGCTTGTCAAAAACTGACCTCATAGAAGCGACACGTGGGCAGGTTGGGGTTGCTGTGGCGCTGAGCTCGGACGTACGACGCCGTCAGACTGTGACACTTCCCATCAACTTCCTTCCCAAAGCGCAGAGAACTCACCTAGGAAGAGTCATAGGAAACTTCATCAACACGTCTACAGGATGCAAATAAGAAAAACAGCTGTACAGAAGAAGAAAACAAGAAAAATATACACAAAAAAAATGACAACACAAAATTAGGAAAAATATACAAAACCTCTACAAACATACACAAATTAAGTTCTAGCACACACAGCTACAACAAAAATACACAAAATGAGTTAAAAAAACAAACAAACAAAACAACAACAAAAATATACAAGAAATACAGAAAAATAAAAAAAATATGATAATATCAGACAAAATTACTAGTAAATATATCAAATGAATCATAGCACACAAAGCTACAACATAAACACACTAACTTACTCATAACATGTGGCAAAAATGAAAAATACAGAGAAAAACAGAAAAAAACAATACAACAAAAATACACAAAAGGACTCATAACACACAAAAAAACCACAAGAATTTACAAAAGGACAACAAGAGTTCACAAAAGGAATAAACATTCTAAAATAAAACAAAAAAATGTAAATCATACAAAATACACACAAAAATATACAAAATGAGTCAGAACACAGACCACAAAAAATACAGGAAAAGACAGAAAAAAAACAATAAAAGAATGAATGCACACAGAATGAATCCATAACACTAAAGGACAAACAAACCCTTTGAAATGTTCAGATTGGTCAATATTTTAACAGGATTGTTGATAACAATGTTCTCAGAGTCACAGCAGCTACAAAACCACAGGATTAAAATGTTAAAATCTCTTTCTCTGAGTTCCCACCTCTGGGTGGATGCACAGATTTTTGCGAGAGGAAAGAGCCAGAGACAGGAAGTTGTTGCTCTCTCCGGTTTCTTTAGCGTAAAACTCCATCAGCCTCCTCAGCTCCTCCACCACCTGAGAAGCAGAGTAGAGCACACTCTTTGGTCTCTGTAGCATATGATGGATCAACAGGACCAGCTTTCACTCACCTTCTCGATCTCAGGAACCGTCCTGGAGCAGTAGATCAGCTTGGTCACCTCCAGAGGAAACGCCTGGCACACAGAGAGGAAGAAGAATGGAGTTCAACGAGTAGAAATGTTCTCAGGTGGAGTCTGACTCACCCTTTGGTATGCCACGATGAGGGACAGCAGGGAGATGGTCTTTCCTGTTCCTGAAGGCATCTCCAGGACTCCGTGACCCTGGAACAGAAAAAGAAAATGATTTAAAGCATGTTCATAACAGATTTAGATTAAATCACCCTGTAGCTCATGTTCTACATTAACTTATTAATATCTGCAGGCTCATCTAAACGCTGATGTTTTGCTCATTTTTTTATTTGAACTTCACATTTTGGTGAATTTTAAAGATTGCCACAAATTATTATTGACAGATGACGAAAAAAGTCTGTGTACATACAAAAATCAATAATGTTAAAAAAAAACCAAAACAAATGTTTTTCAGCTGCAGGGACAGGACGACTGGTTGCAATTGAAGGAAAGATGAATGTGACCAAGTACAGAGACATCCTAGAAGAAAACCTCTTCCAGAGTTCTCAGGACCTCAGACTGGGCAGAAGGTTCACCTTCAACAAGACAATGACCCTAAGCACACAGCTACAATAACAAAGGAGTGGCTTCAGAACAACTCTGTGACCATTGTTGACTGGTCCAACCAGAGCCCTGACCTAAACCCTACTGATCATCTCTGGAGAGACCTGAAAATGTCTGTCCACCAACGTTCACCATCCAACCTGACAGAACTGGAGAAGATCTACAGGAAGATTGTCAGATGATCCCCAAATCCTGGTGTGAAAAACTTGTTGCATCGTTCCCAAGAAAACTCATGTCCGTACGAGCTCAGAAGATGTTTCTACTCAATACTGAGCAAATGGTTTCAATAAAACAAAGAGTGAAACATTTAAAGGGGTCTGAATACTTTACGTACACACTGTACCCCAGTTTGGGAAACACTGAATTAGATGCCAATCTGCCAATAGTGGTGTATTTATTCATAAATGTATAAATAAGACAATTTCACTGCTTTAAAAAGACTAACCCTGCATTTAGTCAGTTTATTTTGACAGGAACAGATCTTTTCTTTATACATCTGTAACAAATGACAAGAATATATCTATTTTTGTATGTCTGTAACAAACATATCTATTGTTAATCTGTCTGTAACAAAGGACAGAAACAGATCTATTCTTTATAGGTCAGTAACGAGAAAGAAGGGATCTATCATTTATATTTCTGTAACAAATAACATGAATAGATATATTCTGTATAGGTCTATAACAAAGGACAGGAACAGATCTATTCTTTACATGTCGGTGCATCTACTCTAGTGAAAAAAATATGAAGTGTCTATTAAAACGTAATGTGCCTGTGTTTTTTCACCGTGCCAAGATGGGGCACCACACTCCAGTATCTTTCCTTCCACTAGCATGGGTTCGAATTCCACTTTTGTCATATATATATATACTTTTCATTTTAACATATTTAACACGGCAAATTCCACCTTTAAAAATGCATACACCAAAAAAATAAAAATGTCTGGGTATTTCCTGGGTTAGCAGGGTAGCTAAAAATAAATATGAGCTCAAATAAAACTGACGGAACTTTAAGTCACGTTGTGCACATATCACGTGATCTAAACTGGCCAGTGGGGGCGCTCTGTATGAATAGCCACGACCAAAACAATAACCTAGATGCAGATACCGCAGCACACCTCAGAGGTGTGGGACAAACTCAGCGCTGACCTTGGCGTCCAGAGTTCTCTTGAGCTCCAGCATGTAGGAGAACTGCTCCGGGTAGATGAAATCATAGGGAAACCAGACCAGCAAACCGTCGATATTCAGCCTGACACAGAGAACATTCTGTCATTTGATGCTGTTAGCTTGAAATCTGTCATAAAGAGAATAAACACTCACTTCATGTCTGCAGTGCTCGTCTTCTTCTTCTTCTTCTTCTTCTCTCCCTAATGCACAAGTTGACCGGACGCCATTATTATCAGCGCCCCCTGCAGGCGGCCTGTAGAACTGAAACAGAGGCGAAATGAAACATTTCGACAAATTTGTTTATTTTGATTAATTTTGTAACAGAGTGTAGTGTCTTCCCTTGGTGATGATGTGGAGGATGAAAAAGGTGTAGTGTGGAAAAAAGGATGGTCGATGAAACTGGCTCGCATAATAATATAAAGTTTATTAACACAAGCAGAATCAAAAGAACAGAAGCCCTGTGAGAGCAGCCGGGGTCAGATTTACTCTGAATAAAACCAGCCAAAAAGGCATTTATGATTTGACAGGAAACTGGAGACCAACCGGAGGAGTCAAAGCTTTAGCCTTAGAACAAAGAAAGAAAGCCACAAACTTTCACACCTCAACAAATGGAGAAGTGCCAACCTGAGAACAAGAAACTTTCAGGGTTCACAAGTTAATCAACATTCCATCATTGGAGCTACAGAGATAACTGGCAGGAGGTAGTAAACCCCATATGTTTAAAGCCATCTGTTGAAGGCCTATACTCAGCTTTAAGTGAAGAGGTATATTACATAGAATGAATATCATATTAAGCAGTCAATACACCTCAAGAGCCTTCATTTCTTGATGTGGGTTTTGTGTTTTTTTGTTAGTTAAAGCAATGAAAGGCTTTTAAAAGTTACATTTTTTAGACTGCGATCCGCCATTCCATGTGTGACGTCACAGAATAGACAGTTTGTTCTGCACATAATGGTTTTGCACATAGAAATACAGTCGTGGTACTACTACTCCTACACTATAAAATGTATGGAATCAAAACTCGCCAAAGACCTCTATTCCAGAGAATTATACAATTAATTAAACTTAACAGCTATTAAGTCAACTGCCTAAATGTATTGTTGTTTTTACGTGTGTACATATTTCTCTTAGATGTGTTTTATTTTCATTTCCATGTTTTTTATGTTGTATAATACTAGTGCAGTGCCCACAGGAACATAAGTATATGTTGCTATAGAAAAGTGGGAGGTTAAGTATCTTCCTCATGGATGGTTTACATGAGAGCTTTAATTCCTCTTTCATTCAGAATAAAAGTTTAATCCGCCTTAAACTAACCTTGTAAACACTTAATTCCTAATTCAAATTTAATTCTGAATTACACACACGCACGTGCCTACACGCAATTTATTATTATTATTACTCATCTTAGTTACAAATGTTGCTCACTGAGGACACCTGCTGGTCAATATTTATGGTGTGTTTAGGATATTAGACCCACTTTAGTGGTTTTTAAAAGCCCTTTGTGCAGTCACTGCTGTAGATTCTACACAACTTATCCTGAGTTACCATGACTACCTGTCAACAGCAAAGCTGCATTTAGGACAATTTTATGAAATAATTTATGAACGGTATCATTGCAGTCCAAACAAATCCAACATTGTGTGTGTGTGTTTTTTTTGTTGTTGCAGATTTTAATTGTCATATTGTCTTTTCCTGCTATTTGGTGTGTTTCTGTTGTCATTTTGTGTGTTTTGTTGTCGTTGTGTCATTTTATCTGAGTCTTGTCTGTTCTTTTTGGTCATTTTGTGTGTTTTCTGAGTATTATTCTGTCAATTTTAGAGTTTTTTTTAATATATATAGCCTCTATTATTGTACTGTCGTATTTTATCTCCTTCATTGCACTATTTTTCGGGTGTCTTTTGTGTATTCTGTGTGTTGCTTTCTGTTATCTTTTTTTTTCATTTACTTTATCTAAGCTGTCATGACAGTAAATTCCCTACTTTGGAGGCCGTTTTAGAATTTTAAAACAAAATATAAAACGACATTACCCAGCATGCATTTCGAGCTTGAGAACTATTTGACAGCAGCGGGAAAAAACCAACTAGTTTGATTTTACATTTAAAATTTACACAGAGGAAAAACACAGACCTTGTGATGTTTGAATACATTTATAGAAATAATAAAATAAAATAAAAATCACGGACGCGTTGCATTTCCCTTTATTCTGGGTGTAGTACAGTCTCCGACGGTAGGGGGCGGTAGTGAGGCTCTCTCCACCTTCAACCCCAACTTTACCCGCGCGCTTCGCGTAGAAGGAGGTAGGCCTTTCGCTAATTTGACTATATTATGTGTTTATAACGCAGTTACAAGCTGCCTATTGAATGCATTTAGTGTGTAACATGCATGTACATCTGTGTGTGTGGTTGTAGTTTGTGTGCAAGTAGAGTGTACACTCGTAACCCGCTACTTTTCCTGCAACGGCTTGAAAACCTCGCCGTAGCTAGGCTAATAGCTTTATCGACACGAAGCGTGGATTTAAACCGAAATAGCACATTCATTTGTGTTAAATAGGGGTTTGAATATCTTTGTTGTTGCTTTATTACAGTGTATGTTACTGAGTTGTTCTAAATGGTAGAATTTGATATCCTAGTCCCGTATCTGTTCCAGGTGCTAGCCGGAGCTAACGCAGCCATAACGCCAACTCTGACGTCACGGACCTGAGCGGCTGTGAGCTGAAAAAAAAAAAAAAACATTAAAAACCCCAAAGTTCTAATTTGTTTTGTTAATATTCATGTTTATTAAACTTTGTATTGACGCACAATATTTTGGAGTCCTTAAGTATTAATAAGTTGAACACATTTGATGCCGTAAAAAAAACCAATACATTTTATTTAAAAGCACCTTTCAAAACACCCAAGGACACTGTACGATGGAGTCATAAAAGCAATTGTTTTGAATCCAAACGTAAATTGTATGCATCATATAGTTGTTTTCACTATTCATTAGTTCAAATATTTTTTATGTAATTTATAAAGATTGTATGTGGTTTTCGAGGCAAGGCAAATGTATTTGTATAGTGCATTTCAGTGCAATTCCATGTTCTTTACATGATTAAAAAGTGTAACAGAAAACATTTAAGAGTTTAAAAATCTATAGGAACATTAAATCTGCCGTGAAAACTTTTTAAATCAGCAGTAAAAAAAAAAAAAAAAATCTCTCTCTCTGTAGTCCTCACTTCTGAGTGTTGTGTCTCTTTTGTTTGCAGTAAACTTACCTTTATTCGGTTGTTTACTTGTAAACAATGATTACCAAACAAGGATCATGGAAAATGCTTGTTTTTGCTCTGCAGAAGAGAACAACCACAACTCTGCCGCTGCCATGAACATGGACGTTAAGAAGCTAAAAGTCAACGAGCTGAAGGAGGAGCTCCAGCGCCGCGGTTTGGACGCCAAAGGCCTGAAAGCTGACCTGGTGATGAGGTTGACTGCTGCGCTAGAGGCGGAAGCTCAAGGAGATACTGCAGAGCAAGGGGAGCCGGAGGAAGACTACCAGGAAGACCTGGACCAAGAACAAGAGGAAGAGGAAGACCAGGAGGAAGACCAGGAGGAAGAGCAGGAGGCAGAGGATGAAGGAGAGGATGAAGGAGAGGGCGAAGTAGAGGATGACCTAGGAGAACAAGGTGAGGACTTCCATCACTTCCATCATGTAAATGTAGCCAGTAGGACACTGACAGGTAGAATAATATTGGAAGGCAGTTTGACAACCACTGAATAATTATTTTGGACATTATTGCACGTTGAACTTAAGAAACATAAGTTTTTAATTTATTCATTTCTCTTTCTATATCTGTGGGTATATAGCATTGTGTCCAGCTATTATTAGTGAGGATGCATTACATATGAATTCTCAGTATTATCATAGTTGTCATTATTAGAGCTGGGTATCATGACCAATTTCCTGAATTGATTGGATTCTGATTAATATGGTGTTATTAATCAGAATTAGTGACAAGGGCGACCGTGGCTCAGGTGGTAGTGGGCCGTCTTCTGATCGAGAGGTTGGGGGTTCGATCCCAGTACCTGACTATGTGTCGAAGTGTCCTTGGGCAAGACACTGAACCCTAAGTTGCTCCCAGTGGTCGACTAGCGCCTTGCATGGCAGTCCTGTCCCACTGGTGTGTGAATGTGAGAGTGATTGGGTGAATGAGCTGATATGTAAAGCGCTTTGAGACTGCTTCAGTGTGGGGATAAAGCGCTATATAAATCTAGTCCATTTACCATTTACCATTTATGGCTGATGGCTCCTGGCCTTTCAGCTGGCCCTTCCTCCCTCCCCCCCTCCACCTGATTCACATCAGTAATCAGGTGGCGAGGGGGAGGAGCTGTATAAATGGCTGACAGGATCACAAGGACATTCAACCAGCAGCATACACGTGGGGAGAGTTCTTCAGTGCCCACTTGACAATTTGTAAGTTTGTCATTTTAGTTTGGACTGGAGTTTTCTGGCAGTTCTGTTTTTGTGTTTATGTAGATTAGAGTGGTCCATGACATAATGGGAAAAAATGAAGTTTGTCACGCAGCTCCACAAATTAAAAAAAATGTTTTATCCAGGGTGACCGCAGGTCCTTAAATAGTCTTAAATTCTGATTAGATGGGTCTTAAATGTGCTTTAGTCACGTCATCACAAGAATTTCTGGTGAGCACGTACTGAACGCTCTTCTCATGCAGAAAAAATGGCTGCGTTGTGCGATTTGACACGCAGCTGTTTGCTTCACCTGCAGCGTTTAGTCAATAAAGTTTTTGTATTTAAAAAAAGAAACTCCCTCTGCTGAGGAGCGAGTCAACAGAGTGAGTTGGATGCAGAGCGGAGGTGGAGAACAAAGTTTGGCTGAAGTTTTCTCTTTCCCTTACCTTCTCACCTACCTCTTTTACCTTGCCCCAAAATGTATGTTTTCACAACATTTCAAATGAAAATTGTGTTTTTCACATTATATCTAAGGTGGGCCATAATAGAAATATAAAGTTTCATTAGCCAGGACAGAAATTAAGTTGCTAATGTGGGTTGATCAGTGACAATTTATATAAGGAGTATGGTATAGTGGCTTCTTTGCTGGAATTATTTGTATTTATTGATAATTTATTTTTTCCTTCAAAAGACAGTTTTAGTTTAGTTTACATTTTGTTAGAAGTCCTAATTTTACATGAAAGATCCACATATGGCATTATACAGTGAAGGATCTGATAAAAGCACTTTAAGGTTAGGTTTGCTCACAGGTTCAGTCAATTTTGATTTCTAGGTTATTGTCCACTGATATTAAATGTTGTGAGAATTGTTACAATAAATGTCATTTTGGACAATGTTGATATATTTGTTTTCTTTCCACATTAATAAACACATTTGAAGAATGTTCTTGAACAACTGCTTTTTTTTTCATTTTTCCTTATTGTACATTATTAACTGACATCAATGCCTTTAATTGTAAAATAATATATTTCCCCTTTAGTCTGTATTTCCATCATAAGTTTGTTCTTAAATTTTCTTTAAGGTGGTGTTAAAGTCTTAAATATCACTTCTTCCTACCTGTAGTCACTATTATCTCATGAACAGGTGCTGTAGTTGACGTTGCTAACGCAAGACTATAGCATGGGACTACTGAGGTTAGTTTAAAAAAAAGAATCAAATTCAGCACCTATGAATTGATTATGGAAAATCATTCTGTTTTACACTGCTCTTATTGTTTAGAGCATTTCTTCTAGCCTCGTTTGTGCATTTGAATGTATTTATTTTAAATGTGTGAAATAGATGTCTCTATGGAACTTTTTCTGCTTGCAACACGATACTGATGTTGATACGATGTTTGCATGAAACATACACACTTTTATGACTTATTTTCTCATGTGGAATGTTAAGAAATGTGGTTTAAATGAGTGAGCTGTAATAAAAGTGAAACTTTTCTGTCATACTTGAATAACAAGTCATTGTTCATATAGACTTGGCACTTCTCTCTGCTGTGACAGAATCACTGGATTTATTATATATTCATTTTTTAAGAAACTATGCAAAGATGTGATATGAATTCAAAGAAATTATTCATTACATCAATGCAGACTTGACTTGGAACCCTTTCCCAATATATATGTATTGTTTTGTACAGAAGCAGTTGATGACAACAGTTGTGAGGACGACGTGAAAGCCGAGGCCCCTCGAGAAGAGGAAGACGAGGGCCGAGATTCAGGCGGTTATTACGAGGACGAGGCGGAGGGCGAGCCCTATGAGAGCCAGCCCACATCAGAGTCCAGTCACAGTGTGCCAGAGGCCACAGCTCCTGCAGAGACGACAAACGTTGAAGAGATGCCTGAGGAGGAACCCAAGCCTGTAGTGATGAACCAGGAAGAGAGTGTTGACACCTCACCAGGTCAGTGTTTGGTTAACGCTATAATTAACTCATTGACTGCCAAAGACGTCAATTGTGTTTTTGGGGCTGGGGTTGCTAGGAGACTGACAGGTCTTTTGTAAATATCTAATTCGTACAATAATGTAGTGACCAACTGGTGCCATGTAGGTGGCAGCAGAGCACCTTTGGATGAGAGATCACCCATTATGGTCAGAGCTCAGAGGAAGAGGGAAGGAGTTTACGAGACAGGAAATGGCGCTACAGGAGTTGATTCAGTGGCGTACACTCGACCAGAGCATGTATGGAACTAAGTGGACTATTGAGAGTCACGATGGTGAGAGAAAACGATCAAAAAACGGGGCAAGCGGTGACACTCGGCATGACCGGGAGGAGGAGGAAGTTGCGTGTTTTGGAGAATGACGGGGGGAGAGACTTGGAGGAACGCCAAAATACAATAAGAAATCCATTCAACTCTGACATAGATAGTAAAATAATAATGTTGCCATCAAAAGCCTGGTCTCAGTGTTTTGTAGTTTTATAGAATTAAACCAATGTTGAGGTGTCACTAAAGCAAAAAAATTGCTTCAAAGTCACTAATAGGTTTTTCAGCAAAAGGTGTTTTTCTCAGCTTTTTGTCACAAACTGGTGATTTGTGAGAAACTTGCCTCTATTCAACTGATGATTAGAAACAAAAATATTTTTTCTAATGAAATCTAGATTTTAGATTGTCATAGGATGAAATATTCTGTGGGTCGTAAATCAGTGAAAATCATCTAAAACACCTGGCCATATGGGGTTGGCTGCTCTGAAAATGGCTGGCAGTGAAGAAGTTAAGTACATGATACGAAAATATTTTAACACTTTTTCAAATCAGATCCTGATCATCGTGAATTTTACCAGATTAAAATATGGTTAAAACTGAAAAGTGCAGGGTAAAATTATTTATTTATTTTTCAAAATGTTCCATACAGAAGAAACATTTTGTCACTTTATCAATAGATTATAACGAGCCAAATAATTGTTAGTCCCAGGTTAAAGTTGTTTGTAGATTTAAAATTATTTTCAATTCGATTTTAACCAAATTCTAAAATGTTATGGTAATAGCATGACCATAACATATGCTATTGTGACACTCCCTGGGCACCACAGTTTCTCCAACAGCTGGAAGTGCCTGAATAATGTGAACTCTGAGCTGGTGTAATGAAGTATCATACAAAGGCTCTTCCAGCAAAAACATCTCCATAATTTGGAACTAGTGATTTTCCACTGAAAGGCGCAATGTTTTAGCCAAATATGATCCAAAATTAAATTTGATTCTCTTTCCCATTTTTATTTTATATAATCAGTATTTACCATTTTAGTCTCTTAAAGTCCTTATGCAGTATAATCTATAAATCAATTTAAGATCTGAGTCCTCATATGCTTTAGTGAAAATCTTTAAAATAGACATATCTAAAACATTTTTGTTCTTTGGCATAAAACTATTTATGTGGCAACGGCAGGTCCGGGCAGAGACCTCCACAGGGGCAAAATAAAAAGGGCACATATTACCGATACATATCATGGCATCTTGGCCAGAATCAGACAGTTTCTTTTTTTTTTAATACTTGAAATTTATTAGTGTTTTGTTTTTGTAAGAACAAAGCCATAATATAAACAATACAGCAACAAACAGCGTCACAGTGCGTCTACGTTGACAATCATTATTTCCTATAATGTTTCTAGACCTTTGACATTCTTACAGTGTTTGGTAAAAGAAGGATTTGTACAGCATTTTGAGTATGTTTTATTACAGTGCACAGGTAGAGTGTGGGTGGGGTGTGTAGGGGATCTTATATCTGAAAGTATAACATTAGTTTTGTCCATTTTGCAGTGTACGACTCCTTTTGTAGACGTTAGAAGGTCAATCTTTCCATCTCATGAATCTCCCTGTTAGCTTCAACCCAGTTATCTACTGTAGGAGCATCCTTCTGTAACCATTTACCAGTTATTGCTTTCTTTGCTGAAGCAATCAATATTTTCAGCAGATATCTATCATGTCCTGTCATTCCTTCAGGTAAATCACCAGATAAAGTGTTGTGCATCTTAATGGAATATTCTGCCCAAACAGACAGTTTCATATATATAACTAAAGGAGTAGGCATGGAAATAGATTTTATTTTAACAGAGTATATAAAATAATTTGTAGCGCATATTTTAAGCAAAATGTGTTGATTCAAAATGAACTGAGAGCTACTTTAACCCTCTGGGGCCTAAGGTGTTTTTCTGTTTTTTCACAGCATTTGATTTTACTTTTATATTTCATATAAGGAAATTCATAACCCTTGCATGTTTAGTATTTTTTTCAGGAGAACCTCCCAAAGTATTTTATTTAATATGACATACTGTATTAACACAGTGGATCTAAAACCACTATAAAAACTCAAATTTGAGTGGAAAAAATGTAGTTTTTTTACTATAAAAGTCACAAATATTTTTAGCGAATAATTTTTATTGCTTGTATAGCAAATCTAAACTATGTATTTCAAAAAGTTATATACAGATGAATAAAAACAGTTATAAATAGCTATTTACAGTGAAATGGAAGCAATGTCTGGTGATTATGAACAACTATTTATAAAAAAGTATGAATCACAAATACAGTAAAAGACAAATTAATTGTGCCTCATTGTATTGATATAAAACTATAAACGAATATACTAGACATTACATTACACTCTAATCTCACTAACTAAACAGTCAAATCACAGTAATAATCACTATCATCTTTAAACTCACTCTCTCTTTCTCTCTCTGTTTACCTGTGGCTTGAAAACAAAATTCCCGCTATATGTGGACATTATGATTGGACGATGGCCTTCTTCTCCTCTACCAATAGGAAAAAGCTATGATGTGACGTTTCAGCGTGGCTCTTTTTTGCTGCACAACACTTTCACTTTTGTTTTAGACGCGCTTTGCAGCGTCTTCCTGCACGGAGCACTGATAGCTCACTGACGCACATTTTCCCTCATAACTCTGCTTTTATTTGGCCTATCAACATGATTTAAAGACTGGTTTATAGTTTGACATCCGCACTTTTGACACGGGTTGAAACGGAGATTCAAAGACCCTACACTTTTCTGCTATTGGCTCTTTAAAACGATCATGTGATCAGGGCACGTCCGTTTACTGTAATAAACATTAATACCAAATGCTTTGCCAGACTTACAGAGCAGGACAGCAGTACGTTCTAAACACTAGCAGCAAACTGAAACATGGAACTACAGACATAAAATAAGAACAGAGGAGATTAACTCAATGATTTGCCCTAATAAAGATATATTAACATTCCTAATCACTGTATTGATCACCTCATTTTATGATCTAATTTTGTTTCTTCTTTCCCTCTTCTCTTGTTCTCCTGCCTTTTCTATTCTTCTTCCTCTGTGCTCAAAATATTTACAACTATTTACAATTATACTTCTTAGCTCTTAACATTTTTTTGGAGTATTTTTCCAGATCCTTTTACTCTGACCTTTTCTTTTTGTTCTCCATTCTCTGATCCACTGATATACAATATAAGCAATTATTAAACCCTGACACATTATTCAATAAGCATTTACTTTCTTTAAAAAACATGTCTAAAAATGTATTCTTGGCTATTTATGCACTATTTAAAAAATGGTGAAAAACTTAACTGCATTCGGTATTCGGCTAAGCGATTATATTTTATTTGGCTTCGGACTCAAATTTTCATTTCGGTGCATCCCTAATTTGTATTTATTAAAAAAATGTTCCCCTCCTGTGGATGCTGAACTACATTAGTGGTTAAAAATACTGTACTATTTTCCTTTTATTTTTCATTGTCAAAAGAATCCCTTGATAAACTATTCAAGACAATGCAATGTAACTAAAAATAAATCTTGAATGAAATAAATAAAGGAATAATACAAATGAAGAAGAAGCCTATTAATTTAAATTCTGGTTCAATTCAAAACTACATAATAGTTCTTTTTCTTTTTAAAAGTGCAACTGAAAATGTATTTTGTGCCTTAACAATTAGACTTTAAAAAAAACAAAAAAACCCAGTAATTTTACTGCGTTGACGGCGTCAAATATTTGTTTAGACCAGCAGAGGGCGCTGGTAACCCAGTGGTCGGTTGGCATGCAGATATTCCACCAGTGAAGAAGAGATGCTATGCTAGCAGACAGAGCAAATAGAAAAACGTGATTTTTACAGATATTTACGTAATATTACAGATATTCTTTCGGTGCTAAAGATGTAAAGAATCATTTATGAGAATGTTTAACAGTAAATGGCGGCCAGAAAGAAAGTAGTAGCAGATTCCGCCCGCCACGTCCGCTTCCGGAAGGATTAATATATAGCACCCTCTGCTGGTTAAAAAAGGTACTGCGATTCAATTTTCAGAGCATCGATGTGAACCGTGGTACCTATGAATCGATTTTTAACTGCCTTACGATTAATCGTTACATCCCTAGTTAGAAACATATAATGTATAATATAAGAAATGTTTTCAATCACAGCACCCCCATTGTTTAAGCTAAGTATCGAAGCACATGCTGTTTTTTATTGTTTTTAATTCCCTCTTATTTGCATCGGTTTTTAGCCAATTTAGGATATATCTTTACATCCCTAAATAGCAGTCTTTATGTCACGATAAATGTTATCCTATAATTTGTTATCATAAAAACATATTTACAGCTGGTGTTAGATTGTTGCATTTGTTTCTACCTTTTATGAAGATTTATAAATTGTTGAAGGCAGAAAAATACTCATCCTACCTTTGACTTTTTGTCCTTTTTAGAGATCAAAGTAGAAGTGAAACAAGAAGTCGTGCCCACACCTGTAGAAAGCAGGCCAGAAGACACGAAGCCTCCAGAAGAGGAGGTTCCCAGTCAGATCGAAGTCAAAGCAGAGTCCGACAGGAGCGGACAACACAGCCGTAAGAGACCCCACGAGGACAGCCGATACGGCTACTACGAGCATCGAGAGGAGAAAAGGTGAACCATAACGTTTTATGAAACCTGACGGAGCGACTGTGTGTTGGGTTGTGTAATGAGCAACGATGAAAAGCAAACAAACATACAGCGTAGGATTATTGTTGGTATCTCACTCCTGCCAATGAACATTCAAATTCTTCAACAATTTTTAATTAATAAATCTTTTTTTTTTTTCTAGAATTTGTTTTTGATCATGTTTATTAAGCAATATATTGAGATTCAAGATATTGAATTTTTTATTTTGGCGATACAGAAAATAACAATATATCAATATATTTTACGTCTTATTTTGTATTAAAATGCAGGTTTTAGGGGTTGTTGCATTCGTTACTTCTCAGAACAGCATGAAAACAGTTTGATTGATCATTGAGTCCGTCCAAACCCACACCTGCCCTTAAACAAGCCACACTACAGAACTCACTCACACGTGCTGTCTCTTAGAGGAGAAAAAGACTAAAGTGCCACATTGTGCAGCTGTGTTAATAAATGTTCTTATTTTGCATCAGCATATTTAACCCAGGATTGTTTTTTGGAAAGAATTTATTTGAATTTTCAAATATCAACTTGTATTGCATAGGTATGACTAATTGGTTCATATCGCCCAGCCCTACTGCTCAGTTAATTTAATTATTTATTTATTTTTTTATTTTTTCTTTTCTCTTGTCTGCACATGCTGTCAAAGGTCAACACTACAAGAAGTGCAATCATTATGACAGCAATGCATGTTTTGTTATTGCAATAAAATAAATTGATTTATTTTATTGCTTAATTGTGACCATCACCAGCCCTCCCTAAGGAAGGGTAAGAAATCTTTTATTAGAGGGAGGATATAAAAAGGGAGAGCAGTGTTACACCTAAGTGGAGGGGGAGGGGAAAGGGAGCAGGGAGGAGAGATTCAAGGTAGGAAATAGAAAGGGTGGGGAGAATAGATTGTTTTACAGTGAGATGTGAAGTTGTAGAATATATTGTGCTTATGTTGTGTAATCAAGCCAGTACAGTGACAAGTGTGAAGCTTAGCTATAATGGTGGTGGCTGTGGACAGGGGGAATGAGTGAGTGGTAGTATCTGAACTGCTGCAAGTTGCCCCGCCGGCTCCCAGGCACCCCAGAGCGCGCCAGATCGCCTTTCCTTGATGCCGCCCACGCGATGAGCCCTAGCAGCCCCCAGCGCGCCCACCCCCCACCTCGGCGCGGCAGGCCACTCCAGACCCAGACGCCGCGAGGCGCGCCCCCAAGGCTACCAGGAGACGAGACAAGCACCAAGCCCCACCCGTAGGGAAGGGGCACCCCCACGCCCCACCAGGCCGGCACCGCCCAAAGAGCCCCCAGCAATACGCCCCCCAGAGACCCACCGCCCCGCCACGCCCTACCGATTCCCACACGCAGCCCAGCCATCAACAGAGGGGCCCGGCCCCCACCTGACAGGCCCAAATGTGTGAAGTTACCCACCACCCTCTTATGGTGCCTCTCCATTCCCCAATGGAGAGGCACTTCCCTATCCCCTGAGTGAATGTATGTGTTTAGTGAATGTATGAAGTGCTATTAAAAAGGGTGGATGGAGGGGAGCGGTGCTCCCCATCCAGCCTATGTGTAAATATGTGTATGTGGTGCAATAGCTCCGGAGGGTGGAAATGGTTGTCCCACCCTCCGTGAGGTGGTGTGTTGAGGTGTAATTAAAATTGGAGGGATTAGTAGGGCAGCCAGAGGTGGGAGTGCCGCCCCCGTGCCACTACATAGTAGCACAGGCGGCGGCCCTCTCTAACCCCAGCCCCCCCAAGGGTTGGGTATGTGAGTGTGGTGCAACAAGTGGGTGAGCCAGACCAGCTGGGAGTGAGTGATGTGAAGTGCCCATGTAGGAGGTCTGTCTGGTAGGAGCCAGGCACCAGCCACATCCCCCAGGAGCCAGCCGGCCCAGAGCGGCCCGCCCCGCCAAAGCAGGCGGTGGCCGAGCAGGAGAGAGGCCAGCCCCCACACCAGGGCCAGCGCAGGCCCGCACGACACCACGACATAGCACCCTCCACAGGTGGGCGGCCCCGGCCCCCCCGACGAGAGAGGCCGCCACCAACCACCCAGGCAGGGCCACCCCGCCAGCCTTGGACCGACAGGCAGGCGAACTCATGCACCCCTAGCCAGGCACCGCAACCCCACACCAACGTCGCCAGCAGAGCACCCCCCTCCCACGGAGGCCACCCCCAATCACCCAAGCTCCGACATGAGACACCCCCGACGCCAGCACAGCCCGGAGGACAGCGGGCCCCAGCCACCAGTTATTTTAATTAAATTAGATTTAGTGTTTGGTGTTTTAATTTGAAAAATAATACATTAATAATTGATTTTTTTTTTTTTTGATCAATGTCTTTTTATTTATTTTTCACAATGTTAAACAAGAAAAACACAAACAGTAATTGAATTTTAATCAGTAAATCTTTTTTAAAATCAGTTACTAGACATTTCAGGCAAGGCAAATTTATTTGTATAGTGCATTTCATACACAAGGCAACTGAATAGAGTTGTCACGATATCAAAATGAATAACCACGATACTATACCAGCCAAAGTATCACAGTCCAGGTAATATCACGATACTGAAGCCTTTTATTAATATTATTTTTATGAACTGCAATGTATTTGTACAAGTTAGAAATACTTGTTAATTACTTATAGTGTTGTTTGGTGCATGATAAAAGTTAGAAGTTAGAATAATTATTTTTTAGTTTCACCTATATAAATTCCATTGCACATCAATTTGTTTAACTAATATTAATAATCAACTTAAAATAACAAATCCACTGTCTTTGAAAAAAAAAATCATCTGACACAAATCAGTGACAGTTTTAAAAAAGGCAACATGTTGATGGATTCAGCTGCTGAACAGTTTTCTCTATTGTTTTTGGGTTCACTGTAATAAACTCCAATTGTAAACTCCATTGTAGCTGACTCCTCCCTCAGTGGTTGAAGCTGTTCATGTTTTTTGTTATTTTGCTGGTTTGTTCTGATGTTTGACCTTATTGATTGTATATTTTTTATTGAAATATAAAGCAAATTCATTGCATTTTCCAGCTGACAGTAATTCAGGGGCTATCTGATCTGGGGGGGTTGTGAGCTTTTCAATTACAGAAAACATTGTAAAAGAGTTGACATTTTTAGCAATAATTCAGAAAAGTATTGCTGTCTTGCTTTGAACAAGCCATCATTGAATTTACGTATACTTATTTTGTATAGTTCTAGATGAATTTGGATTTTTATTGAACTCCATTTACGCTCAGCTCTTCTACAATCAGATGTCAAATTCACGACCCCAAGTTTGGAAAAACACTGACTTATTTAAATACATTTCGGCTGCTTTCACGGATCTGAAAGTCTAAGGAAATGTAAGTTCAGAGTTGAGACTCACTATTTGTTGACTCTTCACAGATCCAGGACACCACAGCCTCCAGCTGAAGACGAGGAAGAAGTTATAGATGACACTCTCGTCACCATTGACACCTGTAAGTAATGGGAAAAGCTAACTTATTGTTGTGTTACACAGAGTGTGGTCATCTTATTTTTTTAACCTTTCTACTAAGCTTTAAAATCCAGTTTACTGCTCATCACATTAATTTTGTGCTTAAAAGAAAATATTATTTTGGGAAAAAATTTCCAGAAGCTGTTGTGGGTAAAGGTTGTTGTGCAGTGGATGCATGACACAGCTAGTTATGGACCATGTACACAACCTAATGGTGTAAACATTTACCACTTCAGCACTTTGGTCTTGTTTCCAATGAAATCCCTCCAAACCAAAGATCACCTCCAAATGTAAGGGTTCACCAGAATCTACATTTGTATTTTTGCTCATGCTGATGCCATTTATAGGAGTATCTTCAAATACTAAAATAATATACACATAAATTAACCACAAATAGTTGTTAAAGGTGTTAAAATTGTGATTATAAATGGGAAAATACAAAAATTGGAAATTATTTTTGTAAATAAACACAAAACACATTGATTCCAAAGATTTCTAAATGTAAAAAAACTAAACAAAGTTATGAACACACAGCAGTGAATTGAACAATTTACCTATTTTATAAAGTGCAGAGGCCCTTTTCCACTTTAATCACTACTAAACTGTTTTGTCAGATTTTTACCACGGCCCATTGCACTGAATACACACGTGTACAATAACTGAACACACACTCTTTGCTCTATGAACATCCTACACACAGAATTCATTAGCAGGCTTTAACAAAAGGAAGTTTTAAATGCATGCATTTTTTCACAGATAATTGTGACCTTCACTTCAAAGTTTCCCGCGACCGCTACAACGGTTACCCATTAACTATTGAAGGCTTTGCTTACCTGTGGGCCGGAGCTAGAGCGACCCATGGCGTCACTAAGGGCCGCGTGTGCTACGAGATGAAGGTAGGATAATTGTTGTTTTGTGTTGGTTTGACACTGTTTGGGTTTCTGTGCTGATTTCTAAGCAGAATAATATCTGAAACATTTCACAGATGACATATTTTGTTGTTAAAGCTGAGCCAAAATGTATTTTTCTTTTTCCACAGATCAACGAGGAAATTCCTGTGAAGCATCTGCCGAGCAGCGAGCCAGATCCACACGTGGTGCGAATCGGATGGTCCATCAACAACAGCAGCACTCAGCTCGGTCAGTGAAACACTACACAATGTTTACATGACAGCTTTATCATTCTAAAGAGTGTTGGAATATTAAGTAAGGCTGAACGATTAATCGCATTTGCGATATTCTCGTGATATCATAAAATGCAATTTTCTAATTGCAAAGGCCCCGTTACCAGTATTTTTAAGGTGGCGTTAATCCTCAAGCCTCAGCTGAGCATTGATACTGCTGTGCTGCCTGTCAGTCCTCCTTAGGAAGCCGCATGCGGAGCTGACTGATTGGAGGGGCTACTGTAGACAGTGCTCGCCTCTTCGCCTCGCTTCATGAGTAGGTGTGTCTGTAGACGCTATCCACACATTTATTATTGTTTTCAGCCAAAAACTGCACACTACAGTAAAAAACATGGATATTTAAGTGGCTATTGTGATTTAGAGTCAGAAAAGTGTGTGACGCTGCAGAACCAGATGAGTTGTGTGCGCGCCGTGCGGGGTTCTCCACGGCTCAGCCTTTAGCCTAGCCGATAGACGGTAGAAGCGTGACTGCCACGGAGGACTGTCGCGCCGCCTTCGTCTGTCTGAGTGCTAACAGGAAAACCTGCTGCTTCGTGGGCCGCTAGGTCGTCTCAGCGTAGCGATGTGCGAGGAAACCTCGCACATCAGCTTCTACCGTGCCTCGGCTGCCGGCAACGTGTAGTTGGAGTAGTGACTTGTGATCACATTATCACATTATCTTACAGCTAAGACATTGTGAGTTGTTATGGTAAAACAGGGAGAAATTAATATATTTAGCCTTGTTGTCACGAGTCAGTGCAGCATCAGAGGAACAGCTCAATAATTCTCCTTTAGCACTGTTTTATATTGTTAAGTTATGTTTGATATGCTTGATTTGAATATGTGTGTTTAGATAGTTGGTTTATTGTTTTGTTAATATAAAAAAGTTATTTATATGGTATTTCTTACTGTTTTTTTTATACATTTATAGTGTTTTATTTAGAGCTATTTATTTTGTATTTTTCATTTATTTTGTGCCATATTGTTAAAACTGTTGAAAAATAAACAGATTGTTCATTATTTGTTTTTAGTTTTTCCATTTATTTAAGAAAAGTAAGGTATCAATAAGAGTAGTAGTATACCCATCCCTAATGTTGAAGAGGTAAAGCCACAGATTTGTTTGCTTTATTGTTGTAATTTGTGCTTTAAAATTTAAAAATTTAAATAAATATTTATTTAAAGTTTAAATAAAACGGAGTGATTTATTGCTTGTGTTCATGGAAAAATACATGACAAGATGCCCTTGAAAAAATAATTGTACATTAAATCGCAATATTAAGGAAAAAAATCGCAGAGTATTTTTCAAAAATTCAGCTCTAATATTAAGGTACGTTCTCATCTGTTGCAGGCGAGGAGCCATTTTCTTTCGGCTTTGGAGGAACTGGGAAAAAATCTGTCGACTGCAAGTTTGCTGACTACGGAGAGAAGTTTGGAGAAAATGATGTCATCGGCTGCTACATTGTAATAAATCACTTTTTTTTCCCAACTTATCAATATTGTGATCATTTGCAGATCTGGACCCTCAATTTGATAAATGGCTCCTCGCTCTAAACCAATGGAAAAGATTGTGGCCCCAAAGATTCTTTTTTTTTTAGAATTAGTTTTTGATACCGTTTGTTATACTGTGTTAAAGATACAGTGTAGCCAAGATTAGTGACTAATTGCACCAGCTCAGATATTTTTATTCTGTATTTTATTTTAATTATGTTTGTATTTGAGAAAACGAAAGTATAGTATAAATTTGTTTGAAATTGTGTGTTGTGTTTTAATTATAAAGCAATTTGACAATGATTCAATTCAACTTTATTTATATAGCATTAATTACAATAGTCATCTTGTAGCATTCAAATCATTTATATAATTTAATACATAGATTAATAGATATAAATATATAGATTTAATAATAGTAATTTTATTTTTTTTAATCAGTAGACACTAGACATTTCAGGCGAACCCACATGGGGTCACGACCCTGAGTTTAGAGAACACTGTTCTAATAGCCCTGTTCTACAACTTAGAGGGCTGTTTTAATTATTAATATGTTATGATTAGAAATGTTGAAAAGATGTAAAGAATATTAAACTGTACTTTAACTCATTTGCTCTTAAAGAAAAAGGTAAAAGTTAAAATGTAATTAATTCACTTCTCATCCAGTAAAGGTGTTTGTTGTTCCTGAAAACAAATGACTCAAAAATTTTCATATTCCCAGATAATATCTCAGTGCTGATCATTTTTTTAGAATCTGCTAAATGAGGGTGTCTTTTTAATTTTTTTCCTGTGTGCATTTAGGACTTTGACAGTGGCGAGGAGGTGGAGATTGGATTCTCCAAGAACGGAGTCTTCCTCGGCGTGGCTTTCCGTACCACCAAAAAAGAACTGGCCGGTCGAGCCCTGTTCCCCCACGTCCTGGTGAAGAACTGTGCCGTTGAGTTTAACTTTGGCCAGAAGCGTGAGCCTTACTTCCCGCCACCAGAGGGATACTTGTACGTACACGAGCTGCAGATGGAGGACAAGATCAGAGGCACCAAGGGGCCGGCCAACAAGTCTGACTGTGAGGTACGTCACCACCACTGACTGTAGAATATCATTTCTCAGAATTTATGATCACACAATGTACACACATTCATTACTCTATTGCTTTAGCTTGATCAGATTCCTAAGTTAGCTGTAAGTCATTCTAAGTATCTATAAACTGTGTAACCTTTAAACAACATTTAGAGCATGAGTGCAGTGTCCGTAGGAAGTATTTGTTGCTCTAGAAAAGTGGGAGGTTAAGTAGCTTTTTCATGGATGGTTTACATGAGCGTTAAAGTTAAATCCTCTTTAAACTGACCTTGTAAACACCTAATTCCTGATGCAATTTTAATTCTGAATCTTACACACGATTATTTTATTATTGTTACTCACATTAGTTAAAAATGTTGCTGACTGACACAGACACCTGAGTATTTATCGTTTCTATCGTGTGATGACATTTTTACCGGTGAGAATGTTTTTGATGATATATCGTGAACGATGTAGCGAACATTCTTAGTGTTTGGAGTCATTTTGTTTTTGTTTTATTATTTTTCTTAGTATTTTTGTACTTGCCTCATGTTCCTTTGTTGTACCTTTGTGTATTTTAGCTTTCGTTTTGTGTATTTTCCTGTTTGTTTTTGTGTTGTGTTTTTTTTAATGTGTTTTGTACTCGTCTCATTCGCGTTTATTGTCCTTTTGTATATCTTAGTTTTATTTTGTGTGTTTTTCTGTAATTTTGTGGGGGAGTTTTTTGTATACAATTTTGTGTAGTTTTGTTTCCTGTGGTTACTTTGGGCGACATACAAAATCAGACTGAGCACCGCATGTCGTGCTTCTATTATTTACTAATAATAATAACACATTACATTAGTGTATTTAACATTTGAATCACGTTAAAGCAAAAAACCTGGCCCGATACCATTGACATTCTGTACATAATCCTCAACATCAGTTTGGAAATACTTTAGGTTTAGTCAGAGTGACAATAAGAGTGCTTTGTTTTATCTCGGTACTCAAAAGAAAGTGTTATGGAACATCTTTTATGGTTGATAAAGCAACGCTAAGCTGGTTTACATTTCAGATCTTGATGATGGTTGGGCTCCCGGCGTGCGGAAAGACTACCTGGGCAATCAAGCACGCAGAGACAAATCCAGAGAAAAAATACAACATCCTGGGAACCAATGCCATCATGGATAAAATGAAGGTTTGTCTCCTGAGAAAATCCAAGTGAGCATAAACTACTTTACCATCATTATTTATCTGTGATGTGTTTGCTCATCAGGTGATGGGTCTGCGGCGCCAGAAGAACTACGCGGGTCGCTGGGACGTCCTGATCCAGCAGGCCACCCAGTGTCTGAACAGGCTGATTGAGATCGCTGCTCGCAAGAGACGCAACTACATCCTGGATCAGGTAGTGCTCCTCCTTATTGGCTCTGCTTGTGTCTCACCACAGTCAGTCAATGTGCCCTGATGATCACTTTCTCTAATGGACTATTTATTTATCTTTCAGGGGGTCTCTGTGTATTATAGAGTAGAAGATCACCCTCTTGTCACTTTGCTTTTGTCATGCTTTGTAAAAGAAACTGATTAATGGCTCCCATAAAGTGACAGAAACATGATGTGTTGTTATCCCCGCAGTCGTTTTGCACTTTGCTATCTCTCGTCATTTTGCGGCATTTTTACTGTTTTTACTGTGTTGTGAATTTCAACAATGTACAAGTAAACCATGACTGTATGTAAAGATGTTGAGAAACAAGTAAGCTCTGGCTGGTGAGTAAGAAAAACACCTTCTGTTGCTAACTGTAATAAGACAAGAGTCAATAGCTTTTTTTTAAAAGCTATTTTTTTTTAATTGAGATAGAATGGAATTTTGAAGTGTGTTGTTTTAATAAATTGTCCCCCGGAGGTAAGTACGAGCTAACAGCCTTTAGGTTTTCAGGAGCTTGTGTTGGACTGTTTCTACAAAGGTAGGTGGGTCTCATGGTTGACTGTTGCTTTAACCCAGGACTCTGTGAGTATGAGCAGGTAGGTAGTTTCTGTGTGTTGTCGTCTGGGGTCAAAGGAGGTCGTGTCAAGATCAGGTGAGACTTTGAGGGACCCATTAGTTTAGAAAGAACTTCACGTTGCGTTCAGTGTTTTGTAATTGGCAGCAGTGGAGACTTTTTGAATAAGTTCAGAGTTCGGTCACTTAATGGATTTGTTTGTGAGGTCATGAAATGCTATTTCAAAAATTAGACCAAGTAACATCTGGACTTAAATCCTGTTCCAGTCTTTTTTCGTATGCTGTTACAGTTTTAAAGGAACCTCGTACTTGGTGTGATCAGTTTAAAACAAAGGGTACATTCACGCAGACGGATCCTAGAACGGTTTGCTCTGATAGTTTGCGTCGTTCGTTCCGTGTGAATACACAGTCTAGAGCGGATTAAACCGACAAATTCTAGAGCGATTGATTCTGTCTCTCAGAGCGTTTCCAATCGATGTCTAGAGCGATGTGGAGAGCCGTGAACGCAACCGATCTCAGAGCGGATCAAACACAGGAAGTATCAGTGATGTAGAACGCACAGCATTGTGGGTCGTCAAGAGATCCAGCGACGTGACAAAAAGGGGCTTTAAAACCATCGAAAGCACGACAGTTGTTGAATGTTCTGAAAGAACAAAACGGAGAAGGAAGAAGTTTTTGCGCAAGTGATCGCGTTGTCCCATAGATGAGAGCCTCTTCTTCAGGGTTCTTTTTCTCTTCCTAAAGATTAAATCGGGGATTTTGCCTTCATTTATTGGCATATATGTTTTTGTACACATAGGACTTTGTTGTCTGCATTTAACCCACCCCTAAGTCTCTACTCTAGTAACAGCGCCCTCAACTGTTAAGCTCATGTAACTGCACTAGAGGTTGTTTGGAGTGGATCAGAAGTTGTTCTCTGAACACAAACCAAGGTGATAAATTATGGGCTGTCCTCCAACCATTCAGACCGAGTTCACGACTAAAAAGGTGTGAAGTCGTGTTCAGCGTAGTGTTGTAGAATCAGTCTTTTAAAAGGTGTTGGACTGGTTGAACCAGCACTGATCTGCTCTTCTTCAACTTCATTCATGTGATAATGAGAAGCACTATTCATTAATTTCATTTAATTCATATTGTAATTTGACTTCAAACATTTAGTGTTAGCATTAGCTCACTGATTGTCTAGTCAGAAATCCCTATGAACACTTACTTTATAGTCCCCTGACAAATAAACATATTTTGAATTATGAACTTATCAGTGCCTTTTAAATACATACAAAAAATTGCAAGAATTCAGTAGAAGAAATGTGTCCAGAATTGAGGTTTTTGCGTGTTCTTTGAAAGAGTTGCAGACACAAAATGTTCTTTATTTGTTCAACCCTTTCATTATTTTTAAAAAGGATTTTTATAGTCTTGATCTCATCTTGGTCTCTGGCAGTTCTTGGTCTTGGATAAAGTAGTTTTACGTACGACATCGGTTCAGGAAATGGATGAAGTGCTCGCTTACCAGCTTTTTAGAAACAATGTTTAAGAAATGTGCAAGTTGTTAATTCAGTACATCATAAATAACTAAGGCACCAATTAACATCTTGGTCAAATTAATGTTGCAGATTTATGAATGTTAAAGTATTGCACCCTCAGCGTTTGTAACTTCTGGATGTTTAAAGTGTAAAAATAATGTGATGCTTACCCTGTAGTGCACTGTTTGTGGTTACATAGATTTATTTTTAGGCCTGGTTAATATATCGAGATCCAAGATGTATATCGAGATTTGTATTTTGGCGATATAGAAAATTACAATATCGCCTATAACTGTTTTTATTTTACATCTGAGTTTGTATTAAAATACTCGTTTTAGAATTGGCTGCTTTTGCTACTTCTCAAAACATAATGAAAACCTTCCTGTAAACAAGGTACACTACAGAACTCACTCACACGTGCTGTCTTTTATAGGAGAAAAAGTTGTTTGCAAATATTGTGCAGCTGTTTAATAAATGTACCTGTGTGGCATTTTGTATTAGCAATTTTAATCCAGATTGTTTTTCTGACTTTATTGAATGAAAAATATTGTATCGCCTCCCTATTGTTCGGCCCTAATTCTTTGCTTTTTCTTCTGCATCAGCACCATATCTTTGAAAATCCGAGGTCTTTTTATCATTTTTGAAGAGCTGCATTTTCTCCTGAACAGAAAGGTTCTGCTGCACGTTTGTCGGTCTGCTTCACATCAGGACGCTGCCCTCTCTATAAAAGTGCTTACGTGTGTGATTCTCTATTTTGGCTCTGAAATGCACAGTGACTGAAAATATGTGTGAAAACACAAACTTTCACCAGATGATGTAAAGTAGTCCATGTCATCCCATAAGTCTGTAGAATAACTGGATTTTACAGCTTTGAAAGACGGAAAACCAGAAATCATGATGTTTTAAATCAACGTAGAGAAGCTTTGAAGAGTATTTTTAAAACCCTACATAAACATTGTCTACTTTTCAGCTTGTTGATAGATATGGATGATAAATACTCTTATTTGTTTCTATGTGCATGCAGATAAAACGCCGCCCCCATTCTATCAATTGACTTGATGAAATCTGATGAAACTGGTTTCATTCACTTTAGTTTCAATAATCTTCCAGAATATAAATCGTGACCTTTTCTCATTTAAGTTGGGAACTTATACAACATTGCAACTTGTACGTGGATTTCTAAGCTGACAATACCATTTTGTGAGTTATATACAGTAGCCCCTCGCTGTATCGCGGTTCACCTTTTGCGGCCTCGGTGTTTCGCGGATTTTTTTACAGTGCAATTTTGGATGCATGTTTTTTTACAGCGTATGAACGCGCATTGTGTTCTGCGTTCTGATTGGCTAATACTGCGTTACCCACCAGCGACACATCCAACTCAGTGAGTTTCACTGTCTGCTGTAGTGAGGAGCTGTGCTCCTTTTTCTCCTCATAAACATAAACCACCAGTGAAAAAAGCCGGTGTGATTAGCGGCTAATGCTATGCTAGCTCAGTGCTACAGAGAGACCTTTTACCTGCTACTACCACCTCCTCGCTGATTCTTCTCCACGCCTAATCCTTCCTAGTCCTGGTTATAAAGGGTGTGTCCTACAGCTCCAGGTGGTCACACACAGCTTCTACTCCATGGTTGAATGGGTGAACAGACCATTGTCCGTGTTAACGTGACGTCATCGTCAACAAAGACTCTGATTGCGTTCAGCATCAGTGACTGATCACTAGCAGTGTGACTCTGAAGTGTTGTATGTTTGAAAACAAGTTTGTTTTAAAATCCATGAAGGTTTGAATTTGTTTAAACAAGAGAGAAAAGTTAATTCCTGTCTGAGAAAGGTGTATTAAGTGTGTGGTGAGGGGTTTTACTGCCTTAAAACATGTATAATAATAGTAAAAAAAATAAAGCTGACTACTTCGCGGATTTCGCCTATTGCGGGCTATTTTAGAACGTAACCCCCACGATAAACGCTCCCAAAATGCATTTGAATTGGTTGTAACCACACGTATGGACCGTAGCTACATGGTTGCCTTCAGGCCGGAAGTGATAATGTATGCTAAAGAAAAGGAGAATAGCTTTTGGCCGAGTGAGAAATTGTCAATTCCTGTGCAAAATATGATGCAATAAGCTGTTCACCTCCTGAATTGGAAATGGTGATAAGACGTGGATAAACCCTCACCTACATCATGCTTTAGGACAATATCAAACGGGTGGTCTAGCAATCAGACGTCGCATCTTGTTCAAAGTTCAGTTTGATTTCAGCGTGTCCCCTGGCACAATTACGGCTGAGAAATATGCGACCCAAATCCGATCTTTTTGCCCATATGCGACGTGTAGCCGATCTGTTAAAGACGGTCTAAACAGCACAATTCTGATTATTATTTTTCCTCAAATCCGACCCAGGTCACTTTCATATGCGGTCCTAAATTCGATACGTATACAATTTTTTTTTTTTTTTTTCTTTCTAACTCCTTGTCATTACCATGCGAAGACGTCATAATGAAACCGCTGACATAAGATAAAACTTTATTAATCCCACAATGGGGCACATTTAGATGTTGCAGCAGCTCCAAAAAAAAAACAGGGAAATAAGAAATATAACAGCATCAAAAAAGATGAAATAAGGGGTGAAAAAATACAATAGAATTAAATAATACAGGGCATAAACACTATGTACCCTATCCCACCACTGTTGACTCCAATTCTGTATTTAAACAGTCCGCTGTAAAGATGTAGCAGCGTCACAGCAAACGGCTCGAGTACTAAAGTTTTTTTAAAGTTATGAAGTGCTAAATTCTGTTGGAAAGAAACTTTCTCAGTGTGACACAGTCCTGCACTGGACGCCTCTTTATTCTTTTCCAAAACTGTTTTTATTAATTTTTAGACCATACACTTAACATACATTAAAAAACACTATGCCTATTTAGAATAAATAACAAAGATAAAGCAAACCATTACACTATTTCCCACGGCCTTTCACATACAACATGAATGGCCCTCATACACTCTCAAAAACATTTTGTCTGCCCTTCAACACATAGACACAGCATAACGTGGATGGCTGTTCATCATAGGAATGGGATCCACACAAGGTTCCTGCTGCTTAACAGAAGGTTTTCCTTGCCCCCATGATGAATTCATGTTGGGTGTGGGATACATATGTATGTGTATATACGTATATATGCATATGTGTGTATCCATAAAATGAAGAGTCCGTCCTTAAGACTGCTCTACTGTAAAGTGCCTTGAGATACCATTGATTATGATTTGGCGCAATACAAATAAAAGATTGATTGATTGATTGATTGATGATCTCCTCCAGTGGGAGGGTTGACAACATCTGTTGTCTCCACTGATCCACAGCAGGTCCATGACTCTGTCTCCAATACAGTGATATACATCTCTTAGCATTCAACAGGCTTATATTTATAAACATTTTTTCACTCTTTGTATATGTATATTTCTCTGTGTATAAACCAAATAACAGTAGTCTATGGTCCAATATAAATTTCTTAGAAATAATTTTTTCAATGTCTCCTCTTATTCCTTCTTAAAACACTGTATTCTCACCTCCTTATTTGCTTCTGTAAACACCGTACGTGGCTGTGGGGTCATGGGTCACCTTAGGACTTGGTCTGCGTATGCGCGTCACTTCAATTTAGAGTATGAACTGAATACGACCCTGAAGACGCATTTGTTATGTAATATAAATGATTACACACAAAATGTGTGACATGGGGAATATGTTGCACGTTGGACACGATTTTGAGACGTTTATGTAAGACATAGATAGGGGAAAGAAAAAACTAAAGAAATCTGAACGGGTTAGCTCTCAAACGGAGTTGGGGAAATCAGAGGCACTACTTCTGTAACGTGAGACCTATAGCTAGGTATTATTATTCAGTATTATTCATTGTTTATTTTCTATGAATATTTAAAAATTTGTAGAAAGAAGCGTTCCGTGTTAATGCCATTGCCAAACGTAATAAGTGCGTAAATGATTTGCCTCGGACACATTAACGTGGCGCTCCTGGCAGTCTCTCATTACAAAAGTAAAGTCCTATGTTCAGAAGAGGAAAGTTTGCTGGTTCTCCTTGTGTATACATGCTTTTCCTCGCTGGGTTAGAAGTTGTTCAACGCTGCAGTAGAAGAAACTTTGAAACTACTTTAACATTTGCTTTTTTTCCATGCGTTACTGTCATTTTGAACTGGAATTAATTCCTGTGATTTTATTAACATTGTATAGTTTTTGTTCAACAGTAAGTCAGTTTTAGCATCAGTTCAGTGCATTATGGGTCCCTCAGTTAATATCTCACATCCAGCAGCAGACGCCAGGCCCCGCCTCCTGACCAGGTGAGTGTGGAGTGACGAGAGGCTGCTAGCAAACGAGTAAAAAACCTAGCGCTGACACCCAAGCCAAACCTCTCTCACTTCATTATTGCAGGGTTCCAGCTTCCTCCCAGTGGAAAGCCTTTTACAAGTAAACAATAACAAACAAGCTTCTACTTCTTTCTTGTCACCATTGCTAGACAAATGTATATGGATCAGCAAGGAGACGAAAAATGCGTCCTTTTGAAGGTTTTCAACGCAAGGCTATTGTAATTTGTCCGTCGGACGAGGATTTTAAAGAGCGAACATTAAAGCAAACCAATGAGCAGGGGAAGGATGTGCCTGATCATGCTGTTTTAGAAATGAAAGGTAGGAATGCTGTGGAAGCAACCAATAAAACACCAGATCTACTTTATTTTTTTTACTTTTTCTATATGTTTGTCTCTAAAAATAAAATCAAATTTTGGAAGATGTCCCCTCCCCCCTCCCCCCCATCATAGCCTTTTGGACGATGTCAGAGCAGGACATTTTTATAAACAGTCCTTCTTTTACTCTCCTTTTCTTTTCTCCTTCACTATATTTCAGGTGCACTGCAAACTAAGACTCGACTAAACCCTGAAAAAACTCCCCAAACTTCTGAGAAACAGACATTTCCAAACGAGCGTTCACGTGACGCCCTTGGTGGAAGTTGATTTGTAATTGTTACGTCAGCAGTCTTTAGTTTGCTGTGTCATTTCCTCCTTTTCTCACCACCTTTTAGTTGTCTCCTCTCCCTCCCCCCCCCACTCACTTATGTCTACTTCAACAAAGGTTTCCTCCACGTTTCTCTGGAGAAGACGCTTGTTCCTTTTACCCTGTCTTTGATTTCATGACCTGCTCTTAGTGTCTCTGATATTTCACACTCCCTTGCCTGATACTGATGGTCTTTTCTTTTTTGTCTTTTGGTGGTGTGGCTGCTCTGGTCTTCACTACACCCCCTTCCCCCTCCCTCCTCCCCCCTCTCTCTCTCTTCTATCCATCTCATGGGATGGACTATCTCTTCTCGGTCACGTTCGTCCCTCGTCCAAAGCCAACTTCACCCTCCCCGAGGCCTGCGACTTCCTGGAGGCCGTAACGTTTGTGGAGCTGCAATGCGACGAGGCTGAAAAGCTGCTGAAGCAGTACAATGACGAGGGCCGCAAGGCCGGCCCACCCCCCGAGAAACGCTTCGACAACAGGCAGGGCAGCGGCGGGTTCCGCGGCCGTGGCGGCAGCAGCAGCAGTGGTGGTGGCGGCAGCTATCAGCGCTATGAGAACCGAGACCAGTCCCGCCGCAGCTCAGATGGAGGCAGTGGCTACAGAGGAGGCGAGATGACTATGACCATCCTCAGATTTGATCCATCCGTGTACAACTGACACCGTTCCTCCTCTTCTCAGGTTACAATCGTGGCAGCTACAACCAGAACCGGTGGGGCAACAACTATCGCGACGGAGGCTCTGACAGTCGAGGCGCGTACAATCGCAGCCAGCAGTCGGGAGGGAGCTACAACCGCCCGGCGCCGTACAACAAAGGAGGATACAGCCAGGTACTAAACACAACTTTTACTTTCCATCAGCCTCTCCACCCACGTATTTGTAACAAATCCATCCACGAAAATAGGCTTCCTTTTTGGTGTCCTTTGTATTCGTAACTTGTTCATCTCTTGTTTTTCTCTCTAACAATAATATAAAAACAAACTTAATACAAGGTTCTCACAAGTAATTTTTCACAGTGTAGGCGCAAGTGTTGTAGGGAGTTCTGAGGGTGCTATTTGTATTGGACGTTGATTACGTTACAAAGCAGAAGATGCACACGTAACATTGGGGGCAGCTAAGTGGCTACAGGGGTCCTCAAGTGAAGACGGAAGCATCTGAGCAGATCGCCTGTATTTAATAGACTAAATAGGCTGATTTATGTGTTTCTAAATTATGCAGATTAAAAAGAGGCAAAACAACCCATGAACCCCTGGGAGTCCCTTATGTGTGCAACAATTATTACGACGGTACCGATTAAAGAAGGAAAAAACAAGAGAAAAGCCGTTGTTTGAAACAGCTTTGGGGGCAACATAGCACATAGTGCTAACAGCTGATGTGTGTAAACAATGGGCGTGGCTCCAAGCAGTGACTCCCAACACGATCAGCAGCAGAAAAAGTAGTGCAGTTTGTATTTACATATATGTAATAAAGTATAATATATATTATATATTAAACAGCAGTGTTTGTTTTAGCTGTTAGATAGTTGGAGAGGGAGGAGCTAACATTCTAGGAGGCGTGTTAGGTGATGTCACCTGCCAACGTGGGTAAAATCCAACTGTCCTGCTTAAAGCTGACTTTTTATAAAATATGTAATAATAAAGGAGGAAACATAACTTTTTACACTTTGTTCCTCTGAATGAGACTAAATGATGTTTATCACTGTAGATAAACCATTAGAAAGACATTTATTATCATACCTCACCTTTAATACACTTTAGTTTTTTTTGGAATACATTTTTTTTTTTTTTTTTTTTTTTTTTTTTTTTGGAAGGGTTAATATAAATGAAAACCTTTTTGTCATAATATTCAATAAACATTTACTTTCTTTAAAAAACATGTCTAAAAATGTTTTCTAGGCTATTTATGCACTATTAAAAAAAATAGTGACAAACTTAACAACCCTATTCAGTTAAGCGTTTATATTTTATTTGGCTTCGGCCACAAATTTTCATTTTTTTGCATCCCTAGAAATAATATAAAAACCAAGATATATAATATAATATAAGAGTATATTTCTAAAAACCTTCTTCTGGTTCCAGTGTGAAGTCAAATCAAACATCTGTTACAGCCTTTTGGGTGATTTAATGTGTCATCCTCTTCTTCAGCAGGGCTACAGTCAGAGCTACAACCAGGGCGGCTACAACCAGAACTACTACGGCAACTACAGCCAGTACCCCAACTACAGCCAGAGCTACAGCCAGCCGGCCGCCGCCCCCCAGACATACAACCACCACCAGCAGCAGGCGCATCAGCCACAAGTGCAGCAGCAACCACAGCAACAGCAGCAGCAGAGCTACAACCAGCAATACCAGCAGGTAGAGGGGGCGGAGCTTACATCTGACCTGTTTACACTGAGAGTTTAACATTAGAAACTGTAGAACAGATCCACATCACAGTCATTTATTTTACTCCTTTTGAGTTTCTACTGGTCAAACACGCCAATGCAAGTTTATTAAAAACTACATGTGGAACGTATAAAATAACTCAAAACAACCACTAAAATAGTACAAATAATAACACAAAACCACTCCAAGAAAGCATTTCAGAAAAAAATACACAATGTAAACATCCAAAAACAGACAATATAAACACAAGACTAAAAATAATTCAAAAATATAAATATCCAAAAACAAACATACATTACATTTTATTGTTATTAAAATTAAAGAAAAATACACAATAAAAACAAAAACGCAGAGACAATAAAAACACAACAAAAAACACTAAAAAAATATTGAAGTAAAAATACTTCTAAAGGACTCCACATCCCACAATGCAATGCGGGAAAATTCTCTGACAATGTCTAAAGTATGTGATCCGGCTGCTGCCTCATCTATGTCACTGATGCTCCTCCTCTTGCTCCTCCTCTTCCTCCCCAGTACGCTCAGCAGTGGCAGCAGTACTATCAGAACCAGAACCAGTGGAACCAGTATTACTCCCAGTACGGAGGCTACCCTGGACAGGGCAGCCAAGGCTCCTCTGGTTCCCAGTAGCTCCGCCCACAGTGAGCACCTGCAACCCCCTCCACAGTTGTTTTTGTACAGCCCAGGATAATGTTGCCTCCCACACACACCCACCCACACTCAATGATGTCTTTTTCTTCACATTGTTTTTTACTCGATGACTTCATACTATTGTGAGCGTGAGGTAGATGATAGTGATCAGATCATTTAACAGATGTTATGGATTAGAGGATAATCAATAAAGTGGAATAAAGATGAAAGTGCATGAAGCTCCTCCCTCCCTGCCCTCATACACTCACACCCTTTCTGTTGTTAATCTGTAAAAGTCTTATTCATTATTCATCATTAAAACTAGTTGTTTTTTTTATAGATGTTTATACTGTAGTATTTAATCCGCTCTTTGATTGATATTGCCTTTCTTTTTGACTAGTTGCTGTAGTTTTTTTGTTTTTTTCTTTTCTTTTATTCCACCCACGGTGATTGATGTTAATCATGTAAACCTAATTATGTCATCCCGTTTATTTTTAAATCCCACAAATTAACGTTTGATTTTTGACCAGTTTCCCGTATCAAATGTCTTCTTGTCTTTCTAAAATAAACGCTGTTGTATACGCGTCAGGATGTATCCATGTGGTCTGTCTTTGTGTACCATATATGTCTATAATAGATCTATACTTCATTCTTAAACATCTGGATTTACCCTCACATGTTCTCTTTTCACATCTACAAACTCATCAAAATGTCTGGGTTTCCGAGGCACCAAGCACCGCCCACACACACCCACCCCTCCACTCCACCACACCACAGATTTTAGGGTAAAAGTGTGTTATTTATAAAATAAAACATCTAAATAATGTGTCAGTCTCTAAGCCCCTCCCACAATTCAGAGGCTGACTAATCATTTATCCACCTTCATTAAACCTGTCATCCCTGTAATAAAACAAACATTAATTAGTGGGAACACACCTCCATGCTCCGCCTCCAGGACCACTACACGGTGGCCATGGAGGCGAAGTTCATCACAGTTGTTGTTATGGCTCCACTGTAAATTCTTGGGTTTTCATAGTTTTAAACAATTACTCATTAAGTATCTGAGGTTAATCACAGAACAATATTATAAAAAAAGGTGTTTTCACATTTATCAAAGTCACAGAAGAAACAAAGAACGTTCATAGGAGAACAACAGGGTGTGCTCTGTTTTTACCTTTATAGCCTCCCAGCTTGGGGGGCGGGGTTTGTTATATAGGTATCAGCTCTTTTTTAAACTCTATATTCTGTGGTGTTTCCATCTGATCCTGGTGATTTATTAGACTTAATATCTTTTTCAAGTTCCACTTCTGTTCATTCTTCAGTAGTTTAACCAGATCAATAATTGTTTCTATTCCATTTATAGAATCCTTCAAACACTTTGTGAATGTCACAGTTTAGTCTAAATCATTTTAATTTTTGTCACTGTATTGTCTACAATTCTCTTTAATTTCCATGGTAACATTTTTGTGGACTTTGATTCACTTTTGTAGTATTTTTGTTTAAAAGTCATGAGTTTCTTTTTCACCTCCTGTATATTCAGAAGATTCATTCATTTTCTAACAGATTCAACTTTTTTCTAAATGTCTGAGAGATGAATTAAGTTTCCAGGTATAGACTTTGAGGTTTACGTTTAATGGACTGACTCACGTTTATTGTCCCCATCTCACAGGTTTGGGAATAGTCACACCTTGTAGGAAAGAGATCAATATCAGACTTTCTATTACAACTGATCTTTAGATCCCACCACATATTAAAAATCCCTGCGTTTCTGTTACTATGGTTTATAAAAATTTTAAAATTAATCTACACTAACACAAACCTTCCTTTTTCTTTCATTTCAAATGACTTTTCAAAATAAAGGTTTTTATAAATATAGATATAGGATCACCACTTCTCGCCTACGACCAGACTTACTGTATATGAGGAGGAAAACATATTTATAAATCCTTCCACTTTAGTTTCTCATGTTCACTGCTATTTAAGTGGGTTTCTTGTAAATATACGACTTTTGTGGTTCTTGCTTCATTTTGGATATAATTCTTTTTTCTTTTTATTGGATTTGTCAGCTTGTTTACATCAAGAGAAGCAACATTTATATCTCCACTCATTGCTTAACTTCCAGAAATATAAAATATCGAGGTACAGAAATGAATGGTCAACTCCCTTTAAGGGCTCGACTGTGTTTAATCCCATTTCTATTGGAAAACCAAAGCAAAGACATAAAACAAGAAGAAAAACACCAACGTTGAGTCACATCAAGCATCAAATGATCTCATTTAATTTAACAAAATAAAAGTGAAGAATCCTTAATTCTCTTTCAGGGTTTGTGACGATCAAATGCCTCCAAAATCCAAAGTCTGACGTTCATTTTTTCCCTTTTTTTGATGAGTCATCACATAGCTGCCAGGGTTCGTCCTCTCGTTGAACGTAGTGTTTTATTCTCATTCCCTGATTGTGAAACTACAGCTGAACGTGAGTGAAGTCCAAGCACCAGAAACCCAAAGCCAGTGGTCAAGCATGTGTAGCTCAGAGATGAAGATGATGATGATGGGCGTGTGGCTGGAGTTCTTTGGGAATGTGTGACGTGCACGTCAGTCGGGCTCTCTGCGCTTGTCTTTGTAGAGGTGGAGCTCCTCCATCTTTTCCTGGAGGAAGGAAACGGGCATGGTAGAGCCTCTGGATCTGTGACTATTGATCTGAGGACAGAAAGATAATACACACCGCAGCTTTAAAGGATCCTCCTGTTTGTACAAATGTGACCTAAAACCTTCTAAATGTCCTTATTAGTAGATCTATGTCTAACAAAACACATTAACCATATTTGATTTATTAACTTTTAAAATAGCACTACTGTACAGTTTTAGAGCCTGTGTTCCTCCATGTTTAAATCATGTGATTGATGATGTCGCTCACATGATTTAAACTTTCCACTGCCTGTAAACATTTCATTGTTTTCTATTGGAGTGAAACATTCAGCCTGATTTATAGATCATTTAGTAGATTTTTACAAAACTTAGCAGCTTTTTCAGTCAAAATAACATTTTGTGCTGCTTTTGGTTGCTCTAACAAATCTGTGACCACAGGGGGCGCCAGTTCCAACTCTGAGGTTTGGTAGTAGACAATGAAGCAAATCATGCTCAATCCTCAAATTATTTGACATTTCTTCAAATTTAGTCAACATAAACAATCTTATATATTATATATGCCTTATATATTATATATTTTTATATTATTTATACATGGAAAAGCAAAGTAGCACTAATGTTGAAAAGATCAAACTTGTCATTTGCACAAGTTGTTATTTTGACTGAAAAATCTGCTAAATGATCTAAAAATCTACTAAATGATCTATAAATCTAATAAATAATCTATAAATCAGGCTGAATGTTTCACTCCAATAGAAAACAAAGGGATGTTTACAGGCAGTGGGGCCGTGTGACATCATCAATCATGTGATTTAAAGATGGAGGAACACAGGCTCTAGAACTGTACAGTAGTTCTTATTTTAAAAGTGAATAAAACGAATATGGTGCATAATAATGTGTTTAATAGACATAGATCTACTAATAATGATATTTTAAAGACTTGAGGACACATTTGTAAAAACAGTGGAGGATTTAAAACCCATTTTCACAATAATAATTTACAAATTGCGTCCTTTATTAGTTCAAAAATGTAAAAGTGATTTTCAAAAACAGGTAGTTTCCATTATTACGGGCTGGATGACGATAAACCGTACTGGGTTGGAAAGTACCAGTATGTGCTGTGGTGTACCTTTCTGTCAGGTAACGGGTGTATGAGGGAGTTAAGGTGGTTTCCTTTTTTCTCCTTCTTCTCTGGGGTCCAAACCCCGGGGTCCGTCTGAGTGGAACGGTCCGACAGCGGTGGATCAACGCCGGAGTCCGACTCGTTACCGTGAGGGAAAACAAAGGTTTCCTCCTCTGAACCTACACACACACACAAGAACATTCCCCTCAGGCCTTGGCCCCTGTGTGATGACATCATCATACTAACTGAACACACTCCAGCTGTTCTTGAGGCGTGAGTCGGCGACGGGCGTGCACGGGCAGGAGACGCTGGTGTTTTTGTGTTTCTTCACACACTCCATTCTCACCAGATCTCTGCAGTGCCTGTGACAGTTGATCCCACAGTCTGAAAGAGACGTTCAAGATAAAAACACACACGGTGTGAACAAGATTTTTAACGCTGGAGGTTTGAAATGCATCTTGGGAAACTTGGAAGTATACTTAAATAGGAACGCTCAAGAAACAAGAAGAGATGCTTTTATTTTGAAAGGGGGATGTTTGATTTTTAGCTTGAAGTCGGTCCTAGGATGACCTTACATTGCCCTCACAATGCATCATGGGACAGTCGAGTATGACTAGTGTGCCCACGATGCATACTTAAAAATGTCCTCATATAGTATACATCCTGGTTTTTCTCACATCGATTCATACTATCTAATGTGAACGCACAACATACTCATTTAGTCATCAGACTTAGTATGAGTAGTATGTTACGTTAGTATGAGTAGTATGATATGTTAGCATGAATAGTACGTTAGTATGAGTAGTATGTTATGTTAGTATGAGTAGTGTTAGTATGAGTAGTATGTTAGTATGAGTAGTATGTTATGTTGGTATGAGTAGTATGTTACATTAGTATGAACAGTATGTTAGTATGAGTAGTACGTTAGTATGAGTAGTACGTTACATTAGTATGAGTAGTATGTTACGTTAGTATGAACAGTATGTTAGTATGAGTAGTATGTTATGTTTGTATGAGTAGTATGTTATGTTGGTATGAGTAGTATGTTACATTAGTATGAACAGTATGTTAGTATGAGTAGTACGTTAGTATGAGTAGTACGTTACATTAGTATGAGTAGTATGTTACGTTAGTATGAACAGTATGTTAGTATGAGTAGTATGTTATGTTTGTATGAGTAGTATGTTATGTTGGTATGAGTAGTATGTTACATTAGTATGAACAGTATGTTAGTATGAGTAGTACGTTAGTATGAGTATTATGTTACGTTAGTATGAGTAGTACGTTAGTATGAGTAGTACGTTAGTATGAGTAGTATGTTACGTTAGTATGAACAGTATGTTAGTATGAGTAGTACGTTAGTATGAGTAGTATGTTACGTTAGTATGAGTAGTATGTTACATTAGTATGAGTAGTATGTTACGTTAGTATGAACAGTATGTTAGTATGAGTAGTACGTTAGTATGAGTATTATGTTACGTTAGTATGAGTAGTATGTTACGTTAGTATGAGTAGTATGTTACGTTAGTATGAGTAGTACGTTAGTATGAGTAGTACGTTAGTATGAGTAGTATGTTACATTAGTATGAATAGTATGTTTCGTTAGTATGAGTAGTATGTTATGATAGTATGAGTAGTATGTTAGTATGAGTAGTATGTTGGTAGTATGAGTAGTATGTTATGTTAGTATGAGTAGTATGTTATGTTAGTATGAGTAGTATGTTATGTTAGTATGAGTAGTATGTTAGTATGAGTAGTATGTTATGTTAGTATGAGTAGTATGTTAGTATGAGTAGTATGTTAGTATGAGTAGTATGTTATGCTAGTATGAGTAGTACGTTAGTATGAGTAGTATGTTACGTTAGTATGAGTAGTATGTTAGTATGAGTAGTACGTTAGTATGAGTAGTATGTTACAATAGTATGAATAGTATGTTACGTTAGTATAAGTAGTATGTTATGTTAGTATGAGTAGTATGTTAGTATGAGTAGTACGTTATGTTAGTATGAGTAGTATGTTATGTTCGTATGAGTAGTATGTTACATTAGTATGAGAAGTATGTTAGTATGAGTAGTATGTTAGTATGAGTAGTATGTTATGTTGGTATGAGTAGTATGTTAGGTTAGTATGAGTAGTATGTTACATTAGTATGAGTAGTATGTTACATTAGCATGAGTAGTATGTTAGTATGAGTAGTATGTTATGTTGGTATGAGTAGTATGTTAGGTTAGTATGAGTAGTATGTTACATTAGTATGAGTAGTATGTTACATTAGCATGAGTAGTATGTTAGTATGAATAGTATGTTAGTATGAGTAGTATGTTATGTTAGTATGAGTAGTATGTTACATTAGTATGAGTAGTATGTTACATTAGTATGAGAAGTATGTTAGTATGAGTAGTATGTTAGTATGAGTAGTATGTTAGTATGAGTAGTATGTTATGTTGGTATGAGTAGTATGTTAGGTTAGTATGAGTAGTATGTTACATTAGTATGAGTAGTATGTTACATTAGTATGAGTAGTATGTTAGTATGAATAGTATGTTAGTATGAGTAGTATGTTATGTTAGTATGAGTAGTATGTTACATTAGTATGAGTAGTATGTTATGTTAGTATGAGTAGTATGTTAGTATGAGTAGTATGTTATGTTAGTATGAGTAGTATGTTATGTTAGTATGAATAGTATGTTAGTATGAGTAGTATGTTATGTTAGTATGAGTAGTATGTTAGTATGAGTAGTATGTTATGTTAGTATGAGTAGTATGTTTCATTAGTATGAGTAGTATGTTATGTTAGTATGAGTAGTACGTTAGTATGAGTAGTATGTTACATTAGTATGAGTAGTATGTTATGTTAGTATGAGTAGTATGTTTCATTAGTATGAGTAGTACGTTAGTATGAGTAGTATGTTACATTAGTATGAGTAGTATGTTATGTTAGAATGAGTAGTATGTTTCATTAGTATGAGTAGTATGTTATGTTAGTATGAGTAGTATGTTACATTAGTATGAGTAGTATGTTATGTTAGTATGAGTAGTACGTTAGTATGAGTAGTATGTTACATTAGTATGAGTAGTATGTTATGTTAGAATGAGTAGTATGTTTCATTAGTATGAGTAGTATGTTATGTTAGTATGAGTAGTATGTTACATTAGTATGAGTAGTATGTTACATTAGTATGAGTAGTATGTTATGTTAGTATGAGTAGTATGTTAGTATGAGTAGTATGTTATGTTAGTATGAGTAGTATGTTTCATTAGTATGAGTAGTATGTTATGTTAGTATGAGTAGTACGTTAGTATGAGTAGTATGTTACATTAGTATGAGTAGTATGTTATGTTAGTATGAGTAGTATGTTTCATTAGTATGAGTAGTATGTTATGTTAGTATGAGTAGTACGTTAGTATGAGTAGTATGTTACATTAGTATGAGTAGTATGTTATGTTAGAATGAGTAGTATGTTTCATTAGTATGAGTAGTATGTTATGTTAGTATGAGTAGTATGTTACATTAGTATGAGTAGTATGTTATGTTAGAATGAGTAGTATGTTTCATTAGTATGAGTAGTATGTTATGTTAGTATGAGTAGTATGTTATGTTAGTATGAGTAGTATGTTACATTAGTATGAGTAGTATGTTACATTAGTATGAGTAGTATGTTTCATTAGTATGAGTAGTATGTTATGTTAGTATGAGTAGTACGTTAGTATGAGTAGTACGTTACATTAGTATGAGTAGTATGTTACATTAGTATGAGTAGTATGTTTCATTAGTATGAGTAGTATGTTATGTTAGTATGAGTAGTACGTTAGTATGAGTAGTATGTTACATTAGTATGAGTAGTATGTTATGTTAGTATGAATAGTATGTTAGTATGACATTGTGGAACAGCCATGTTGTTACCTTTGCAGTGGTAACCCTGTTTGATGACGCCCCACAGCTGCAGGAGGCCAGAGACCAAATGTCAGAAAAGAAAACAGGATCAAGCGTAGAACCATCAACTCATTCTGATACTCACAAATCCTCCACACATGTCACAGAACGTCAGTCGTTTGTACGTGGTTTCCTGAAAGTTGTGGGCGTCGTTGAAGTTGTAGCCCAGTTTAGCACAGATGGACATTCCCCTCATGAAGTAGGAGGTGATTTCTTCACGGCTGATTTGTCCTTCCCTTTGAGGAGAACAAACACACACATGAACATAACACAGCTCTGGTCCTGGAGGGCTGCTGCTCTGCATGCAGAACCTTAAAACAGGACGACACGTTAAACCTGCAGGTATGCGCTCCTCCAGGACTGAGGTTGGAAGAAATATCAATGAGTTTTAAAACATTTGAAGTAGAGTTTGCATGTTCTCCTTCAGCGTGTCATTGTCACCTCCAAACGGCTTTCCAGATATTATTTCATATTTATCATATTCATTATTATTATACTATTCTAATATTATAATCATTTTGATTATTTGTTGTGTTTCACTTTATCACTTATTTGTGTAAAACTGAGTCGTGCATAACTTAGTTTTGTCTTTGTGTGTTAGTCCAGTGAAATTTACTTTTATATATTTTTATTTTATTATTTTATTTAAGGGACGACATGCAGCAAATGTGAACCAAAGTGTGCAAGACAATAACTTTTTAAATATTTAATTTAATTTATCCATCCATTTTCTGACCTGCTTGTTCCTTACTGCAGGGTCGCAATGTTATTTTATTTTTAATATAATTTTCATAATTTCTTAATTTAATTTTAAAAATTAAATAATTCTATTTATTTTTAATTTAATACATTGAATTATGAACTTGCTTCAGGTATAATGAGCTACAGACGGTCAGTAGTCCTCACCTGTCTGCCTTCTGTGTACAGTAGGAAAAAGGAAAGTTTGCTGCGATTTTGTCAAAGTCGTCCAGTGAAATAAATCCGTCCTGGTTCAGGTCGTAGTTCTTCATGATGGACTGCAGGGGGCGACAGAGGGAGCACACGGTCAGCTGGAGCAACAGGAAGCTTTTCTTCTTCTGTGGTGAGGAAGTGACACTCACGTCCACCATCTGCTTCACGTGCCTGGAGATCGTGTCGGGGTCCAGCCTGGGTGTGACCCCTGACCCCCATTCAGCCACCCCTGGGGCTTTAACTGGAGCAGCTGGCTGCGGAACAACACCGGAAGTAATCACACACACACGTTCGTTAATAGGTTCTAGCTAGCGCTGCTAGTGTAGCCTCGACGCTGACACGTGTTTTTTTCCTTTTTTAATCGTTTAATTTAATTGTTACACATTTGGACACAAAAGGAAGTTCCTCTTAAATCTGAAAAACCCATAAACACGTTCATCAGCTGCACCGTCGGTTTAAGACAGGCGATCTGCTCGGATGCTCCTGCCTTCACCTGAGGACCCCAGCAGCCACGTAGCTGCCCCGTAGCTTGCCTGTGTGAATCTTCTGCTTTGTAAAAACTCAAACAAGGCCAATTACGTACAAAGCTCAGATTTTACTGTAACACACGAAACACTGCTAAACGTGTTTTTCACATCGACCTGCATTAGATGTAACGTAATGAGTCGTCTGGTGAAACAGAGACGGAGCTTTAAGGACTAACTGTGTTTCATCATCTAAACAAAAACAATACACAAATAAAACAATAGGAAAATGTTAAATTAATGAAACTTTAGCTTTACCTCACAAAATGTGGGCCTCAAAATGCAGGAAATAGTGTTTCAGAGGGTTTTCAGGGGGCGGGGGAACCCCCTACAAGACCCATGTGCCAAGAAATCCCCCGACCCTGTGAAAAGGTTCTGGTGAGAACACTGCATTTTACTGCAGAAGTAACATTCACTTTCTGAAACCAAAATGGCAATATTGTTATTTTAACTTATTATTATTTTTTTTACAAAATAAATTGAAAACAGAAATAAGACTAGAATATACCCACACATGCACGTTTTACTGAAATATGCATTTACACGTTATGTTTTGGGTGGGCTAAGAGACGAAAATGTTAAATGTCGTCCAAAATCTCACGAAGAAAAAATGTTGCGTACGGCGCGTTGATATGGTTTTCGAGGCTGCGTTGGTCTTTTTTTGCTGCGTTGAACGCCACGGTGGAAATGGGACGCTTCCATTGGCCAACTTTTTTAGCTCTTTAGTTTTTCACTGGACGGGTTATTGTAATAATGATTTAATAACTCCAACCAGGAAAGACACAGGATTAGCTCTTAAAACGGTTCCTCGTTACACAGGCGCCTTCTATCATCACCGTGTTGGGCTGTAACGTAACATGAGGAATACAACCTAGTGGTTTTTCTCTGACATCGTAGGAAAGAAGCATCATTGGTCTTGACTTCTACTGACCTGTGTTTTGTGGTTTTTGGGTTCCTTGGTGTATGAAAGTTCATAAATCTCATCCTCGGTGTAGTACAGATCTAAGGAGAGCTAAATATTTCAAAGAAGACAGCTTCAGATCTTTCTCCATGGCTCCAGATTTCTAAAAAGACCTAAACATTTACCGTGAGCAGATGCAGAAGGTCTTTGTTGGCTTCAAACGGTGGTGAGCAGCTGTGTGTGGCCAGCAGCTCGTTGATGTTGCTGTAGAGATGCTGCAGCTTGCTCAGGTTGATCTTCTCCTCGTCCACGTAGTCCGGCAGGGCCTCGTTCAGTGAAATCAGGTCCTTGAGGTGGACGCCCAGGATGGGAACCTTGAAGCCGCTGCATTCGCTGTAAACCCGTCGGTAGTTGCTGTAGTTGCTGCGTGAGGAGAGCAGCTCCGTCATTTCACTCAGAGCCTGAGAAAAGAGATGGAACCAGGAAACAGGCATTGATGGAGTGTTCCACTTCAAATGGGTCTCATGCTAACTGGTGAACTGCTAGCGCTGGACCATCTACACCAAAACTCATATCTCATTACTTTTCCCAAAATGTGGACATACGATAAAAACTTGGAGCACGTATAGGGCAGTGGTTCTCAACCTGTTCAAGCCATGACCCTCCAAAATAAAGGTCTCAGAGAGCGGGGACCCTCCAAAGTAAAGGTCCCAGAGAGCGGGGACCCTCCAAAATAAAGTTCTCAGAGAGCGGGGACCCTCCAAAATAAAGGTCTCAGAGAGCGGGGACCCTCCAAAGTAAAGGTCCCAGAGAGCGGGGACCCTCCAAAGTAAAGGTCCCAGAGAGCGGGGACCCTCCAAAGTAAAGGTCCCAGAGAGCGGGGACCCTCCAAAGTAAAGGTCCCAGAGAGCGGGGACCCTCCAAAGTAAAGGTCCCAGAGAGCGGGGACCCTCCAAAGTAAAGGTCCCAGAGAGCGGGGACCCTCCAAAATAAAGGTCTCAGAGAGCGGGGACCCTCCAAAGTAAAGGTCCCAGAGAGCGGGGACCCTCCAAAATAAAGGTTCCAGAGAGCAGGGACCCTCCAAAGTAAAGGTCCCAGAGAGCAGGGACCCTCCAAAATAAAGGTCCCATAGAGCAGGGACCCTCCAAAATAAAGGTTCCAGAGAGCAGGGACCCTCCAAAGTAAAGGTCCCAGAGAGCAGGGACCCTCCAAAATAAAGGTCCCATAGAGCAGGGACCCCCACTGTAGCTGAAGGTGGTTGAACACAGACATGAACATTGAAGAACAGTCATGTGGAGACAGGACCATCTATAAGGGGGAATAAAGGAGAGATTTTTGGGGTCCATCCATAAAGTCAGTAAAATGATGGTCCATTGTTCTATGAATCTGTGATAACCACATTTATTTATTCATCTGAATAATATCCACTGTTATCCAGGAACGTTTATTATTATTATTATAGTCATCTTAAAGATGGAAATCCTGGTTTTAATCACTAATAAAATGGTTCAAAGTGAATAAAAATGGTGTAAAAGGAGGTGAAATGTGATTTTAAAAACCACCGAAAATGGTTAAAAGTTGTAAATTATAGTGGATAAAAACAGACAGAAAAAGTGGTAGAAATGGTTCAATGTGTTAATATTAGAACAATTAGTTTAAACTGGTAAATAATGGACATGATTAATGGTGAATGTGGTTAAATTGGTAAAAATAATAAGGTTGAGAACCCCTGGTTTAAGGGAAGGTCTGAGTTAGGACCTAAAACAAGTATTTTAATACAAAATGAACACTAAAATAAAAATATAACAGTAGAGACATTATTGTAATTTTCTGTATCGCCAAAATAAAAGTCTTGATACATCTTGGCCCTGCTTTAAAGGGTTAATATCTACTGTCTGGGGGAGGTGTTATGAGTTCAAACAGTGATCAGGATGTGGCTGAAACCTCAGAAAGAGGAGGTACACAATACGTGGTTAAAGGCGTCGTCTTTTACAGGGAAACAAGAAGTCAAAATGTCACAAAAACCCCTGAGCCTAAAAACACAGCAGCTGTGATTGAATGAAAGGAGACTAACAGACACATCTGTGTGAGGACCTTAGTGACGTCGGGCGGCAGCAGGTTGGACGTGTCTTTGAGGCGTGAGATAGAGCTGTGACACAGACCCCCGGTCACCGCCATCAGGGTGTTGAAGTTCTGTAACGCTCGAAGTCTCTGCACGAAACAGATCACAGAGAATGAGCCGTTTTCACCATTAGTGATCATCATCAACGGGGTTTTTCAACCTTGGGGTCGTGACCCCATATGGGCTCGCCCTGGAATTCAAATGGGGTCCCCTGAAATTATATTTAAAAATTATATTAAAAAAGAAAAATTCTGATTAAAATTGTTATTGTAATTATTTTTTTATTTTTTCAAAATAAAACGCCACTCAGTTGTACTCAGAATTGTGTTCTATACTTTCACTCCCTGAAATATAAATATAGTTATAGAAAGTACAGTATAATAATTAATAATAAATTAATATTTTTGTAATTTTTTATAAAATTGTTCTATTTCAAATTGAAAACACCAACTGTAATCTACACTTTTACAGAATAACTTTTTTATAATAAAATAACCCCCCACACACACACACAGTCACACATAGTCACACACAGTCATACACACATACATACACAGTCACACACACAGTCACACACACACACACACACACACACAATCACACACACAGTCACACACGGTCATACACACACACACAGTCACACACACACACAATCACACACAGTCACACACGATCATACACACACAGTCACACACGGTCATACACACACACACAGTCACACACACACACACACAGTCATACACGCGCACACAGTCACACACACAGTCTCACACACAGTCATACACGCACACACACACAGTCACACACACACAATCACACACAGTCACACACACACACACACAGTCATACACACACACACACACACACAATCAGTTAACTGTATTTTATACCATAAGGTGTTTTTCAACTTGGAGTCACCCTGGAATTTATTTTATTTATTTCAGTTTATTATTGAAATATATATTATATATATATATATATACTGTATATATATGTATTTTTTACTCTCACTTATTCAAATGTAAATCTAGTTAAATAAAATACGATATAGTTTTTTAAATAATTAAACAGTTAATTGAATAATGATATTAAAATACAAATTGTATTTTTGCAATTTTTAGATTAGTATTCTTTTTCAAAATCTCTCAGCTAGATATTTTTATATCACGATAGCAGTCATTTTTTAAAATCTTGAATTACTAAAAACTCAATTTTTCCAAAACATCTGCTATTTTCTTCAAGTTGTTCCACCAAATCTGCTCAAATGACATAAAAGTGGGTCACAAAATCAAATGAACTGAAAGTAAAGATCCTGCAGGGACTGAAATCTGTCACTTACAGTATTGCTTTGATATATTATCAGCACCATACATATTTTATCATTTATTTATATGTGGAACTGCGAACTACAGCATAATAATGATTAAATTACTCATTTTATTTCCTAAAAGCCTTGTTCCACTTAAGATAAACTATCCATACTGAACTAAAATGAGTTTCACTCCTAGTTTAGATCAACTAAAAGCAGCACAAGTTGTTATTTTGACTGAAAAAGCTTTTAAATAGGGATGTAACGATTCACTCAACTCCCAATACGATTGGATTCACGATACTGGGTTCACGATATGATTCTCTCACGATTTATTTTACAAAATGGGACTGTAGACAAATGATGACTGAAAAACTAGAAAATACTGTATTTTCCTTTTATTTTTAATTGTCAAAAGAATTCCTTGATAAACTATTCAAAACAATGTAATTTAACTAAAAATAAATCTTGAATGAAATAAATAAAGGAATAATACAAATGAAGAAGAAGACTATTAATTTAAATTCTGGTTCTATAGTAAAAAATGCAAAACTACATAATAGTTCTTTTTCTTTTTAAAAGTGCAACTGAAAATGTATTTTGTGTCTTAACAATTGGATTAAAAAAAACCCCAGTAATTTCACTGTATTTACATCAGATATTAGTTTGGACCAGCAGAGGGCGCTGGTAACCCAGTGGTCGGTTGGCATGCAGCTAAGTGCAGTGAAGAAGAGATGCTATGCTAGCAGACAGAGCTAATAAAAAAACGTGACTTTTACAGATATTCACGTAATATTACAGATATTCTTTCGGTGTTAAAGGGGTAACGAATCATTAATGAACATGTTTAAGAGTAGAAGGAGGCCAGTAAGGAAGTAGTAGCAGATTCCACCCGCCACCTACGCTTCTAGATAGCGCCCTCTGCTGGTTAAAAAAGTACTGCGATTCAATTTTCACAGTATCGATGTGAACCGTGGTACCTATGAATCGATTTTTAACTGCCTTACGATTAATTGTTACATCCCTACTTTTAAATGATCTAAAAAGCTGCTAAATGATGTTTAAAAAGCTACTAAATGATCTATAAATCTAATAAATAATCTATAAATCAGGCTGAATGTTTCACTCCAATAGAAAACAATGGGATGTTTACAGGCAGTGGGGCCGTGTGACATCATCAATCACATGATTTAAAGATGGAGGAACACTAAAACTGTAAAGTAGTCTTATTTTAAAAGTGGATAAATGAATATGGTGAATAATAATAGTGTTTATTAGACATAAATCTACTAATAAAGACAGTTAAAAGGTTTTAAGTCACATTGATAAAAACAGTGGAGGATCATTGAAGACTGGTGAAGCTGTTACCTGGGCCACCTGGATGAACTTGGTGAAGACCTGCGCTCTCTGCTGAGCCGTGTGTCTGCTGAGGATCATCAGCTGCACCCACTGAGACACTCCGTTACACATCATGACCGAGCGCTCCAGGGCTGGGTTGTCCCTCACCGAGCCTCGCACCACGTAGCTGCGGTAGTCCAGGAACTGGAACACGGGACGCACACAACACCAGCATAAAGATATGAACCCAGGTGGTTAAAGATGGAGGAGGTTCTCCTGTGTTTTCCTCTGCACTCACTGAGATGTTACAGAAGTTCTTGAACTCCAGGTAGCTCAGGTGCTCGGCCATCTCGTCCGGCTCCATGTGGTCAAAGATCAGAGAAACCTTCCTCTTCTTCACCGAGGGCGACGGAGCCTGGGACACGTTCACATGAGGGCTGCTGTGACACACACACACGTTTACACTTATTCTGCTGATTCTGCATTTTTAGCAATATTTCAGGCCCTGTTTTACACGACAACGTTTTGCTTCTATTTTTGTTTCCACAAAGTTTGTCATTCGCACAACAATGATGTTTGTTTACGTTAGACAAACATAACAAACGTGTAGTAAACATGCCAGGCCAATAGATGGCGGTGTGATTTTGTAATGAACTAAAATAAGAGCACGCACAGACTGAACACAAGAGTAGAGCTTTAATCTGAACTTTAAAGTTAGACCTGACCCAACCTGAGACCCACAGAATGACCTGAACCCCAATAAAGCCCATCTTTCTTTAAGGGTGGGATACATATGTATGTGTATATACTAGGGATGTAACGATTCACTCAACTCCCGATTCGATTCACGATACTGGGTTCACGATACGATTCTCTCACGATTTATTTTACAAAATGGGACTGTAGACAAATTTCTTTTTTTGGGAAAAAAACTAGAAAATACTGTATTATTTTCCTTTTATTTTTCATTGTCAAAAGAATCCCTTGATAAACTGTTCAAAACAATGCAATTTAACTAAAAATAAATCTTAAATGAAATAAATAAAGGAATAATACAAATGAAAATGAAGCCTATTAATTTAAATTCTGATTCTATAATAAACAATGTAAAACTGCATAATAGTTATTTTTCTTTTTAAAAGTGCAACTGAAAATGTATTTTGTGCCTTAATAATTGGACTTTAAAAAAAAAAAAAACGTGATTACACTGATTTACGTCATATTTGTTTGGACCAGCAGAGGGCGCTGGTAACAGTGGTCAGTTGGCATGCAGATATCTTGCAGTGAAGAAGAGAAGCTATGCTAGCAGACAGAGCTAATAGAAAAACGTGACTTTTACAGATATTCAAGTAATATTACAGATATTCTTTCGTGCTAAAGGGGTAATGAATCATTTATTAACATGTTTAAGAGTAGAAGGCAGCCAGAAAGAAAGTATTAGCAGACTCCGCCCGCCGCCTACACTTGTGGATAGTACTGCGATTCAATTTTCAGAAAAACGATATCAACCGTGATACCTATGAATCGATTTTTAACTACCTTACAATTAATCGTTACATCCCTAGTATATACGTATATATGTGTGTATCCATAAAATGAAGAGTCCGTCCTTAAGACTGCTCTACTGTAAAGTGTCTTGAGATACCATTGGTTATGATTTGGCGCTATACAAATAAAAGATTGATTGATTGATTGAGATTGAAGGGTGCGTTCACACCGAATGCGACTTCAGAAAGTAATTTATATTCTGTTAGTAAAGCACGATGTTCAAAGAGACTCATCGATGGTGATTTAAGTCACTGATGTCACTGATGTCACGTTAGGCGTGTGACCTTAAAGGGATAGTTGGCCTATTTAAGACATGACGTTGTATGCAATCCTCACCATCACTATAGTGCATACACATTGTCTCACTCAGTGGTCACCTCCCTGGTCCGAGTTCTGGCCATTTGAAGTTGGTCAAGAAAGTAGTCCCGGTTAGTTTCCGGGGCCACAAAACTGTGCGTTTTTAATAGAAAAACAGAGATATGCGTTTGAAAGCTTGATTCATTTACATCACAAAACCTCCCATTAAAAATATTCATACCTCCAGTTTTAATCGGCACTATTTTCTCTTCCGTTTCATCAATCCACGTTTCATCAGTTTATCTACTCCAGTGACATCACAGCAGGGGGCGTGACCTGGGGAGAAACTCATCTCTGATTGGATGTCGTGACACGAAGACGCTTGTTCAAAATTCTAAAAGTGTTAAATTTTTAACTTTGAGTGACAGTGACGCAGAGTCACTGGATGTTATTGACATTGATTTAGATTTTTATCTCGTCTCCAGAGTCACTGCAGTCGTGTTTGGTGTGAACGCACCTTATCAGAGAGCTGCTGTCTACACGTCACAGCTTCACAACCATCATTTATTCATGTACCAGAGGACCGCCTCCTTTCACCTCCTCAGCAAACATTTGTGCGTCTTTCTCTGACACAACCAGAGTCTGTGTTAAAAACATCTCTGGGCTACCGGACTCCTAACACCCCTCACTTTGTTCTTCTTGTTGTGTACACCAGTTAAAATCACTTCTCTGTTATTCATGAATGGTAGCTATAATCTATAGATGTGTACGCATCCACGCTCCAAGCCAGATTTCTGATTTGGGGCCCCAAGGGACCCCACAAGAAAAAAACTCTAACCCTAACTGAAATATTAGAACAGTTGGTGGTCCCTAACCAATATATAAATGTGGCCCATTACGAGGGTAATGGAGTAGATGTCTCCTCCGTTAATGCTCCTTAATCAGGCTGTAATGTGATATTTTATAGTTTTTATCAGACCTTTTTTAATCAGTGGAACCGAGTCATTTGACTGAATTCTCAGGAACGTGGTTGTGCTATTCATACGTTCCACAGGCCGTAGTTCATCAGAACTTGTTTTAAAGAAAAGTTTCCAAGCACCTAAACGCTGTTACCGTGTAAACAGACAGAACTTTAACATTTTACTTTGAAATGTTGTCTTGTAAACGGGGCCTAAGTTGCTGTGCTTTACTGTGCTCCATCCATCCATCCATCCATCCATCCATCCATCCATCCATCCATCCATCCATCCATCCATCCATCCATCCATCCATCCATCCTACTGATGATCCCTCACTTTAACTCAATAGAATCAATACAAAGCTGTGGAAAGTGAGAGAGAAAGAAGTGAACTAATATTCCACTGAATAAGGACATGAAACCAACGCTGCTCACAGACAGGGCGTGTCTACGATCTGCGAGTGTGTTTCCTCTCCATCAGAGCGCACCAGCGTCCACAGGTCCCCCATGGTCTGCTCCAGCAGAGGGTCCGTCTCAAACACAGCCGGGAACTGGCTGATCCACAGCCTGGAAACACACACACACACACACACACACACACACACACATGTTTACATTATAATGACTTTATGGAACAGTCATGGTCTGTGGGTGCGTTTTATTTTTATTTTACACTCCAGTGTGTTTTGTGGTAAAATGAGGTTAAAGGCTGTGTTTGAAATCACACACTAACGTACTACACACTACACTACATGTGTCAAACTCATGGCCCGGGGGCCAAATCCGGCCCTTTTGACCATCCAATTCGGCCCGCAGCAGAAAGTAAAAATGATGAATTATTCCGTAAATTAAACTCAACTATATGTGCAGTCTATTTATCACATGAATGCTATCATTTTTTTTACTAAACAGTTGAAAAAACTACATTTTTTTTTACAAAATCCTTTAATTTTCCTTAAATTATGACATAATTCATAAATATATATGTACTGTATATATAATTATATATGTCATAAAATCTAGGGAATGTAAAGTGTAGACCCTGTTGGGACTGATATCTGTCACTTATTGTTTAGATATGGTTGGTTTCTTACATATTTACTGTTTAATGTCTACATAGACGTGTAAACTATGGAACTGTTGAAGTTACTGGTTTTCTGTATAAAATGTGTCCCACTTCAGATCAAACTGGTCTGTATTTAACATCACAATATAATGATTGACGCCCCTGTTCTGAACAAGATGTGTGTGAAAATGCAGTGAATATAAACCTCAAGCGTTTCCCTTTATTTTTGCTGACTCATCAACATGAACATGTGGCCTCACAGTTGATGACTCAGCTTTGCTGTGGCCGTTTTATAGCTTGCTCACCTGAGCAGGTGACAGATCTGCGTCCTCACTCCTCTCTTGTCTGCAGGACAATCTTTATACGTGTGAAAGAGTTAAGAACCAAACATGGATTAAACCAGATCTGATTAACGCTCTATAGTCAAGACAGAAAACTGTATTTTATTTAATGTATGACTTCATTTTTTTAAATTTACAATTTACATTTGAATTTCTTACATTTTTTGTTAAAAATGTTTTTTTTTGTGGTTTTTACAGTTAGAAAAATAACTTATCTATATTTTGGATGTGATTTTAGCTTTGTTGTGTTTAAGAAAAATTCACAAGAGGTCTTTATATCATAAATATGAGATACAAAGGCATAGATGTGAGATACATTACCATTCATCTCATATTTCACACTTTTTATCTCATAATTATGCTTTTTGGGCGACCGTGGCTCAGGTGGTAGTGGGTCGTCTTCTGATCGAGAGGTTGGGGGTTCGATCCCAGTACCTGACTATGTGTCGAAGTGTCCTTGAGCAAGACACTGAACCCTAAGTTGCTCCCAGTGGTCGACTAGTGCCTTGTATGTCAGTCCTGTCCCACTGGTGAATGAGCTGATATGTAAAGCTTTGAGACTGTTTCAGTGGTGATAAAGCTCTATATAAATCATGTCTATTTACCATTTTTATCTGGAGTTTTGACTTTTTATTTAAAAAATAAGAATTTCATCTCATGGTTATACATTTGACCTAAATATATATATACAGTATTTGTAATAATTTAATATTTATTTATGACTAATATTTTAATGATGTCTTTTCATTTCAGAATTATAACTTTAAATGTATCACCTTTTTTTTTATATAATTCCAACTTTTTTTGGCTTTGTATGTAAATATAATTTTGTTTCTAAAATAATGTCCTTTAGTAGTAATGACTTCTTTTACATAATTATTACTTTTTTCATGGTGTGAACTACATATTTGGTGCAAAATTATAGTTTTCATTGAAAAATGTGAATATTTGGTCAAAAATAGTGTGATTGGGAGCAGAGCGTCAGAGGAGGATATAGGGCGAGAACTTTCTGAGCAAACATCTGTGAGGGCACGATCCAGCTGTGCATCATCAGGGTCATGTGGACCAACTGGGAGCCTTTGGGACTACAGAGTTTACCCTCAGAATCTGTCAGAAACACAGTCACAGCAGCAGGATTAGTGAGAGCGACTAATGTAGCCCCATATTTTATAACATTTAGATCATTTTTTCTTTCATTTGAGACACAAATTCATGTAAAACAACATGTTCTACATCACAGTTAAAAATGTGTACACATGAAAATAAATGTTACATCTAAATGTTAAATATGAATGTGCAGCTCATACACTAGTCATTACAGCTCTTTTGAGTTTGTCAGTCTGGAGCAATCCCCTCTCTTCACTCACTGAGCTGCAGTTGGGGGTGTGGGCGGGGCCTCGTGATGGACAGGCATTGACATGCCCACTTTGTATAATTTCTAAACATTTAGCTTTACACCTGGTGACCAATTTAACATTTAACATTTACATTTATTTTTATCTATCCATCCCTTTTCTGACCTGCTTGCTTCTTTTTCTATTTCTGGCTATCATAGAGTGATAGGTGGCACACCATGAACGGCTCCAGTCCATCGCAGCATTTATATTTAACATTTATATTACAATTTTACATTTATATTTAACATTTACATGTATTCTTCATGTTTACACATTTTTAACAATGATATAGAACTTGCTGTTTTACATGAATTTGTCGGATATAAAAGGAAAATGAGCTAAATGTTCAAAATATGTCGGCTATGAAACAGTGTATTTATATTATATTTATATTGTGTGTTTCATCATTTTGCATTTGATCATAATTTAATCCTCGTAACTTGGACTCATTCATTCAACGATGGCTGTAAACGTTGGTCAGATTATGTCACTGTTAGTTTTAACCTGGATGGGAATCATGGGAATGTGTGGCCTGTAGAACAAAGCCTGGTTGTTTGGAACGTTCACACACACACACACACACACACACACACACACACACACACACACACACACACACACACACACACACACACACACACACACACACACACACACACACACACACACACACACACACACACACACACACACACAGAGACACCGGTTACATAACCCTGCTATGGCGTTATATTTGTGCTACAATTTTCTCTCTTCAACTCTACTCTCCATACCAATCTGATCACCATGGTTACACTGGTCCAAACTGGGACCGGTTTAAAAAACATGTAAGGGAATAATTTTTATTTTTTTTATATTTTTTTTTTTTCTCATGCTGAAATTCCTTTTTTTTTTCTCGTGCAAAATACATTTTTGTGCTAATTATTTTTTTCTCATGCAAAAATAAATTTTTGCTAGTGTGTAAATACTATTTGATCGAGTAGAATTAGTTATTTCTTGATTTTGCAAAAAAGAAAACAAAAAAAAAACGTCCTAATAAAATAATATTATTTTGCTTGCTCAAATTTTTTGAATGTGTTTTTGATTATAATTTTTTTTGCTGGAGCAAAATTACTTTTATTTCTTCCGCAAAAATGCATTTTTCTCATGCAAAAACCTGTTTTGATTGAGTTAATTTGTTTATGCTGAAGGAGAATAATTTTCCCTCCTCATGTAGAATTCTGTTCTTTTTCATACAAAGTTGATTTTATTGCTCACAGAGTTGTGGCATTAATATAACGCCGTACCATGTTCTACTGACTGACCGAAGCAGTTGAGGCAGCGTTGGAGGAGCTCGTCCAGGCTGGCAGCGCTGGCGCTGGGGGCGGAGCTGGGGCCCTCGAGGGCCCGGCTGATGTCCTGAGGACTGGGACAGGTGTTCCTCCTCCTCTGCACCAAACGTCTGCTCCTCAGGACTCCAGGACTGTCCATGTTGGGCTTCCTTAGAAACGTCAGATTAAAACCAACATTTATTTGTTACATAACGTGTTTCATCTCGTGTGACAATAAGAAAATAAGTAACGCTTTGCATTTTTGTGCCAAACTGTTCCGTACGTGACTTCTGTTCGTTACGACCCTTTAGCGAATTATTTAGTGCAGGAAATACTTTTATACTATTTATTTTTATTGATAATCTGTTTTATGCCAGTCAGTTAGGGTTATGTAAAGTTTAAGGAAGCTGGCTTATATACTCACTAGTTTGAATGCTTTCTTTTTTTTCTTTTTTCTTTTTGTTTTCTTTTTTTTTGGTGGGGGGGAAATAAATAAAATTGTAGAATGTTATTTTTGATATTTATTTGTTCAATTATTATTTTTTACTTTTTTTAATTTGTTTGCGGGAAATTGACAAATAATATTTTACACAGCCAGTCTTATTTTACCTCATCGTCATGTTTGTTAAGCCAGATATTTATCAAAAAGCTTTAGATCAGTGTTTTTCAATCTTGGAGTTGGGACCCGATGTGGGGTCACCAGGAATTTAAATGGGGTCACCTGGAATGTCTTGTACTTGATGAAAATAGCTGATAAAAAATATTTTTAAGTTTTAATAAATTATTTTTCAAATAAAAACACAACTGTATCCTATACCCTGACTTTCTCAAATAGAAAATTAGCTCATAAAGCAGGAATGATGAAAGAAAATAATAAAAAAATAAAATACTGTATAAAAATATCTGAGCTGGTGCATTGTGTTACTTCTTGCAGTAATCTTAGTAGTTCTGTATTACATATTAAATAAAAAATTCTCGGAAAAAGCCTAAATTTGTGATATTAAAATGGGGTCATGGTCCAAAGAAGGTTGGGAACCACTGCTCTAGATGTTAAGATGGATGTTTAAATACACTAAGCAAATATAATTGTGTATATTTGATGAATATCTTTTTTTTAGTTTTTTTTTATTGTCTGAAGTGTAGCGTGATGTTATATCTTACAGATTCCTATTTCCAGTAGAACTGGCAAATTTAGTTCAAAGTTCTCCATAGAGAGGCTCTGTAGTTGTGGTGAGTATGTCTTCTGTTATTAAAACTTATGACATTGTTTCTTTTCTCTCTTTTTCAACAGTGAATAGTGTAAACTGTGCTCGGTGGCAGTTGCAGGTAGATTGGCTTTATTAAACCACTATAAATTAAAACATCGTACAAGCCATTATCCGTGTACTCTTTTAGAGTGCCCTTGCACATTTAAAACATGGAATGCATTACACATTCATCACTCTCGAGATCATTCTACAAACGATAAAGCAGTAAAAGTAGTATCGATATTTATTTTGAACCTTATTTCTGACGTGTTTATAAGGGTGGAGACGAAACCAGTTGAAGACAAATGGAGGAGACCACTGTTGGCATTTACATCCGGAAACCAGACTGCAACTCTAAGCCAGGTGACATCGGCGTTGTGATCGAGGGTCAGGTGGTTTTGCGGCAGGTGGACAACTTTCCACTTGCTGTTGCTATGTTGTTTGGTTTAAATTATGCATTAAACCTCGACTACCCTCGTTACCTCAAATATACATTTGAGGTGTTTCAAAAAATCCTAATGGAGCTTGAAGGCACCACTCTTTCAAAAAAGGTTCCAGTGCTCAAGAACAGACTCCATGAATGACTGAAAATGCCAATCCTTGGGGGTAAAACCCAGTTTACAATGTTTAAAATGTTGCACATATTGATGTCAGTATCGTTTACTTCACTGTTCAAAGAACTTGATGTCATGTGCTGTGATTTTTGTTTGCACTGTTCTTAACCTGTAAGTATTTAAATGTATCTGTTTGCAGAGTACTGCATCATGTTTAAATGATCCGAGTTGAAGACCTGTTTCCATGCACAGTATTGCATATTGTCATATATTTTGTTCGTTCATACCTGTAGCCGTATATGGAAAGAAATGCAATGTTCATGTGCAATGTTTTCTAAGGAAAAAAAAATTGTAATCCAGCAATTTTTGCAATGCTTTTTTGTTTCATGTCATTGTGTTTTTGACTGAAATCCATTTGTGGATTAAAAGTGGTTGAAGATATTTTGTTTCCATCCCTTTTTTTGCAAACTAGTTTTTAGTGGTAGAAGATCATTTTTAAACTAACATAAAATATTTTATATAGTTATACATTTTAAAATTAAATCTAATTTAAATGATAAAATTTGAGTTATTTAATGATAGATCTATGTTCAATTAACATGTATATATTTTTAAAGCTTAACAAAATAATAATATGTTAAAACATCATGAAAATATTATTTGAGTATAGCGTATGTAATTCATGTAATATGCACGTGATTTTTTTATGTTGTCAAAACATAACTTTATTTAGTGGAACCGCTTTCAATGATTTTATTATGTTGTAACAACAGTTTTCTTTTTTCAGTGTATTTAAAATATCTATTAATTGCCCAGCAGACATAATTAAGATGATTTATCTCATATTTATGACTTTTATCTGTTAATGATGACTTTCTATCTGGTATTTACAACGTTTCATTTCTTAATTATGACTTTTTATTTCGACACATGAATTTTATCTCATGGCTATAGCTTTGACCTTATGTTATATATAACCTTAGTATATATTTTCATTTGGTGATAATTATATTAATATTTAATACTTATTTAATCCTTTTAAGTCACTTTTCACCTTAATAAATCCAAACTATTATGATTTTACGTTTGAATTACATTAATACGATATTAAATATGTCTTTTTAATTACTATACCAAAAAACAAGTGAAGCGTGACTTTTATGAAGCGTTAACCTGTAAACGTTCTTTAAACCACGAAGAACAAACTGAGCTCAAAGCTTCGTTAAGAACTAAAAAGACTTATTAACTCATTTTGATCCCAGCATCACTGATGTATTTATATATTTTTACACGTACGTGCTGATCATCTTAACTTCATTCAGACACTTTTCATCTGACATTGAGCATAACTTTAAATGATTTATAAAGTGTGACAGAAACTGGAAACAAACAACAAGCAAAGGTGAAGCGAGTCAGTGACGCTCTCTCTCCTTTAACAGATCCTTGTTCTCCATGAGCTGATAGAGAACGTGTCAAACTCAAGGCCCGGGGGCCAAATCTGGCCCATTAAAGCTCCCAATTTGGCACGCAAGAGAAAGTAAAAATGACAGCGAAAACACGAGTCGTGTAAATCACCTACTAATTCAAGTCCCTTCTGATTGGTCAACACACACACACACACACACACACAGGAGAGCAAGTCATTACAGGTACAAATATGTTTTACAACAGACGTCTCACAAAATGTGTTGCAAACTCAAACAGTACGGATTCAAACGTGAAAAATAATCTGACACAGTTGTGGTTGTAAAGGACAGTATGTATGAGTAATACATTTGTGTAAAGATCTATGGGGTGCCAATTGTAAAGTTGCGCATGGTAAAATAAACCATTTTTTTAATGTTATGTTTGACCAGATTTACAGCAATATTTGTAAAATATGTGATATTTTTTAAATATAATGTCAATGTTATATCTAAATGGTACATCTATAAATGTTAAATATCAAAAATTCAGTTTGAAATCTAAATGTTAAATGTAAATCTAAATGTCATGAGTGAAACTAAATATTTAGCTAATATACAAATTCACTGGAAGTACTAAGATTAATATTTAGATTTAACTTTTAGCATTTAGATTTAATATTTAAATTTAAATGTAACATTTAGATTTAAATGTAACATTTAGGTTTGATATTCAACATTTAGATATAACATTGACATTGTATTTTTACAAGATACAAACTTTCACTAATTTCACAAATATTGCTGTAAATCTGGTCAAAAGTAACAAAATGTACACGTTTTTTTAAATGTGGTTTGTTTCTAAATGTTTATTTTAGAATCAACATAAATATTAGTTTACACATTTATGAATATTTTTCTGCAACTTCACATTCAGATCATACGTGTGAATATTTTCTTTATGGTTTAAATTTCAACTTTACAGATTCACATTTTTAACCATCATTTTTTTTTTTTACATTAAATTCATTTCACGTTTGGATTATTTATGCAAGTAAACATTTTTGCATACATCACGTTTTACAAGCTTTATCATTTTGTAACATATCTAACGTCATAGATCAATGTTTTCAACCCAAGTAGAGTTTATGTCTCGTCTGAACACATTTGTTCAAACCGAGCAGAGTTTCCAGTTAATCTGAGCTCAGATCCACGTGTCGGTGTGAACGTGTCCAAACAAACCAAACGCTTTTACCAGATAACATGACTTATCATGAGTCAGCAGTTACTGCCCCCTGCTGGCGGGGACAGATATTTAAATGACGCTAGCGAACAAGCAAAATGATTTATAATTCCAACAAGTTCATTTTGTCTTCTTTTTGAATAATATGTTAAGGTTTCATTTATTCTGACATTTGTCGACTGTCAACTGCCAGTCTTCTTCAGAGGCGTCTGCTGATCGTATGATGTCTGAATAAATGAAACCTTAACATATTAATTGAATAAGTAGGAATAAAGCTGAGAGTATGACACAGAATGGGATTTATAATGTTATTCTGAAAATCACATCTGCGTTTCATTCAGTGGTTCCCAAACTTTTTCTTGACCCCATTTTTATTTTTTATATCACAAATTTATGGCGACCCCTGGAAACTTGTTTCCTGTTTGTTAAAAATACAGAATAACCATTATTAGTGCACAATAGTGACAATATGAACCCGCTCAGGTATTTTTATACTGCGTTTTATTTTAACTACATTCATATTTGAAAAAGTGAAAGTACAATTGTTTGAAATTGTGTGTGGTGGAGAATAATAATTATAATTGTGATGTGTATTGGTTTTTTACTTGTGCAAAATATATAAATACGTTTTAAAAAATATTTTTTTTCAAATAAAGAAATATAATTTTAATAAGTATTTTTTTTATTTCATTATTACTAGACATTTCAGGTGACCTTATTTTAATTTTATTCCCAGGTGACCCCACATGGTGTCACGACCCCAAGGTTGAAAAACCCTGGTTTAATTGGTGTAAAATAAGTGTCTAAGGTTAATCACCTTAGCTGCAGGTATCTATTCTGTTTAATCTGAAACACATTGAAGGAATAATAGGAAGTGATCAGCTGTTGTGTGCTCTGAGCGTGCACACGCACACAGATGAGCTGCAACAATGGGATTTTTTACAAAAAGTCCCACATGACACAGCTGTTGAAAAGGTTAGTTTCAGGTCATATTATGTTTCTACTGTATCTAGTGAACCTAAGACCTCCTCTTCCTCACACTCTTTATCTAAAGCCTAAAGTGAGCAGAAGGTCATCAAAAGGTCAAACTCCAAAACGTCATCGTTCTGAGAACAGACGGATTATTACACACGGCTTAGTTTAGTTTAGATGAAGATTCAGATCTTTGTCAATACGTTGATCAGCTAATAAATCACACCTGAATGATACAGTTCAGTCTTTCATTTCCATAAAGCATCACATGTAGCTCGTCCCACTCTATTCACTGTTTTATAGTTTCAACATTTAGCTCATTTTTATTTCATTTAAAACAACATGTTCTATATCATTGTTAAAAATGTGTAAACATGAAAAATAAATGATGAATGTTAAATCTAAATCTTAGATTTATTCTATTCTATTGCTATTACTACTCCTACTACTACTATTATTACCACTACCACTATTATTACTACTACTATTATTACCACTACCACTATTATTACTACTACTACTATTACTATTACTACTACTATTATTACCACTACCACTATTATTACTACTACTACTATTACTATTACTACTACTATTATTACCACTACCACTATTATTATTACTACTACTACTGTTACTATTACTACTACTATTATTACTACTACTACTACTATTATTACTACTACTATTATTACTATTACTACCACTATTATTACTACTACTACTATTACTATTACTACTACTATTATTACCACTACCACTATTATTACTACTACTACTATTACTATTACTACTACTATTATTACCACTACCACTAACCCTACTACCACAATCTATACTATAATTCAAGGGAGGTGTGTGTGTGTGTGTGGAGCAAATATCTCCCTGACGCGATGCCAGTTCGACCTGAAACTCGGTCAACGGGTTCCAAATACCCCGAGTGTGTGTCTCTGTTATTTTGGAGTAATTTGGTCATTTCAAAATGTTTATTTTAATTTTATTTCACTTCTGGACGGCCCTGAAATGAAACCTATTCAGCTTTTGACCTCAGTGTGTGAGGGGGCGCTAGCCCGGAAGTTGTATAACGGACCACCATTTAGTCCGGTTACAGTCTATGTCATGACACACGTCCGTAGCGTGGTAGTGAGCTCCCGTGGAATTCTCTTTTGAGGAAACATACTTTTTACTGTTCCTTATTTGGTGATAATGTTTCAAAACGTTTATTTTCATGTTAGTTTGACCTTTCGCTATTTAGACCGGACAGACCTCACCCGGAAGTTATTGACGGCAATGGCTGCTGTGTTGAAAGCTACACATTTTTTCGCGGTGCGTGTGTGTGAGAACCAACGGAGGAGATTAGAGTCTAGGTATAGTCACACACACACACACACACACACACACATTGATCAGGTGTTCTTCACTATCGATCACCGTCTACGTGACATATGTGCAGGTATGTGAGTATTGAGTGAATAACGGACCACCATTTAGTCCGGTTACAGTCTGTGTCACTACACCCGTCCATAGGGTGGTAGTGACTGTAGTGTTACAGTCAGATCTAAGTGTTTACATGTTACATAGTGAAGGTCATCTGATTATTGCAGCTTCACTAACATCACACCTGCCTCTACATCAACTACTGACAATAGATACGTTTAGTGAACGTTAGACAGGTACACGTGGATGGACTGGTGTGTATGAATTTAGAATGATTCCCCAAACACACACCAAACAACAAAAATATGAAAATGACTCAAAATACACAAAACTAAATATTTAAACAAAAAATTCACAAAACACAACAGAAATGCAAAAAACTACACTAAAAAAATACAAAATGACTCCAGAATCACACTACAAATGCAACAAAAACAATAATTATACAAAAAAAATGCACAAATGACGTAAAACAAAAAACTAAACAATATTGATACAGAAAGTACACAAAACAACAACAGAAATGCACAAAAATGTACAAAAGGCTCCAAAAAACATATATTACAGAAAAATACACCAAACAACAAAAATATGAAAATGACTCAATATACACAAAATTAAATATTTATACTAAAAATACACTAAAATGACAACAGAAATGCACAAAACTACATAAAAAAATACACAAAATAACTCCAGAATAACACTACAATGGCAACAACAAACAATAATTAAAACAAAAAATGTAAAAAGGGAAATTGCACACGTTATTTTACTTTGCACCTGCAAAATACCCCTTTATAATGCTACAGAGTATATTATTATGCCCGTAATTGACAACTCTCCTTAAGTGCCCACTATATGAATGCATACTTCCGACAGGCACTGTACTAGTCTATACTATAATTCAAGGGAGGTGTGTGTGTGTATGTGGAGCAAATATCTCCCTGACGCAGTGCCAGTTCGACCTGAAACTCGGTCAACGGGTTCCAAATACCCCGAGTGTGTGTATCTGTTATTTTGGAGTAATTTGGTCATTTCCAAATGTTTATTTTAATTTTATTTCACTTCTGGACGGCCCTGAAATGAAACCTATTCAACTTTTGACCTCAGGGTGTGAGGGGGCGCTAGTGCACCATCTTCACTGCACAGCTCAAGAGTAAAAGCAAGAGTCACGTGTGCGACCAAAGCCACACCTCCCAGTCATTTAAATACTAATATGCCACGAGACATAGGCCGTGGAGGTGGTGTAGCAGCTATTTATCATTCCTCTCTCCTAATCTATCCTAAACCAAAGGCCAGTTACACTTCCTTTGAAAGCCTGGTTCTAAATTTATCTCATACCGAATCAAAAACCTTCCAGCCAGTCTTATTTGTGATAATTTACCGTCCTCCAGGCCCTTATTCTGAATTTCTATCAGAATTCTCTGAGTTTATATCAAACTTAGTCCTCAGTTCAGATAAAATACTGATAGTAGGAGATTTTAATATCCATGTGGACAAAGATAGTGATAGCCTGAGCTCAGCCTTTATGTCCCTAATAGACTCAGTTGGCTTTTTTCAAACTATTAATGAAGCTACTCATCGTTTAAATCATACTCTTGATCTTGTTCTAACATATGGCCTTGATATTAATGAACTAAAAGTCTACCCTGAAAATCCTCTGCTATCAGATCACTTTTTAATATCTTTTAACATTATCCTAGAGGATCTCGCACTGTGCAATAAAATAGTTAGGAGTAGAAATCTGTCCAATAGTGCTGTGGCTAAATTTAAAGAGGCCATTCCTGCTGCCTTAAACTCAGTGCACCATCCAATAAATAACTATGATATTAATTATAACCCCTCTCAACTGGATCTGCTTGTCGATAGCTCTGCTAGTCTACTAAAATCCACCTTGGACTCAATTGCCCCATTGAGGGAAAAAACTATTAAACGTCAGAGGAAAGCTCCGTGGTTTAGCTCTGAAACTCACACACTCAAACAAACAACCCGTAAATTAGAGAGAATGTGGCGCTCCAATAAAACAGAGGAGTCACGAATACTCTGGCAAGAAAGCCATAGTAAATACATGACAGCCTTACGACATAGTCGATCTACATACTACTCCTCACTAATTGAAGAAAATAAAATAATCCGAGGTACCTTTTCAGCACTGTAGCCAGGCTAACACAAAGTCAGAGCTCTATTGAGCCCATGATTCCTCTAGCCCTCAGCTGTGAGGACTTTATGACATTTTTTAACCATAAAATTCATAGGATTAGAGATAAAATTAGCCACTCCCTGCCTTCACCTGGGCCTGCTGTACCATTAAATGTAAATAGGCCTAACCTAAACTGTTTCACACATATAGGACTTCAGGAACTTAACTCTATTATTTCATCCTCCAAACCATCGACCTGCCTTTCAGATCCGATCCCAACTAAGCTGTTTAAAGAAGTTGTTCCCCTGGTCTGCCCATCTTTGTTGGAGACAATAAATATATCCCTATCAATAGGCTACGTGCCACAGTCCTTTAAAGTAGCTGTAATCAAACCCCTTCTCAAAAAACCTACTCTTGATTCCAGCACTTTAGCAAACTACAGGCCTATATCTAATCTTCCTTTTATTTCAAAGATTCTTGAGAAAGTTGTGGCGGCTCAGCTCTGTGACTTCCTTCAAAACAACAGCCTGTTTGAGGACTTCTAGTCAGGTTTTAGAGCTCAACACAGCACAGAGACTGCTTTAGTTAAAGTAACTAATGATCTACTCTGGGCTTCAGATGAAGGACGACTCTCAGTGCTGGTTTTATTAGATCTTAGTGCAGCTTTTGACACTATAGATCACTATATTCTACTAGAGAGATTAGAGAAATTACTTGGAATCACAGGGACTGCCCTAAACTGGTTTAAGTCCTACCTATCTGATAGGTACCAGTTTGTACACATGAATAATAAGTCTTCTGTGTACACTAAAGTAAGCTACGGGGTTCCTCAGAGCTCTGTGCTAGGTCCAATCCTCTTCTGTATCTATATGATCCCCCTTGGTAATGTTATGGGAAAATACTCTGTTAACTTTCACTGCTATGCTGATGATACCCAACTGTATGTATCAATGAAGCCAGGTGAGACAAATCAGCTATCTAAACTTGAGGCCTGTCTAAAGGACATTAGGGCCTGGATGGACCAAAATTTTCTTCTTCTCAACTCAGACAAGACTGAGGTCATTACTGGGCCCGTGACACCTTAGAGAAACCTATGCTAGCCTAACTGCCCTAGATGGCATTACTCTGGCACGAAGCACAACTGTTAGAAACCTTGGGGTTCTATTTGATCAGGATTTATCCTTCAACTCTCACATAAAACAAACTTCAAGAACTGCCTTCTTTCATCTCCGTAACATTGCTAAAATCAGATCTATCCTGTCTCAGGGCGACGCCGAAAAACTAGTCCATGCTTTTGTTACCTCTAGACTGGATTATTGTAATTCTCTTTTAGCAGGCTGCCCGAGCAAGTCGCTTAAGACACTTCAGCTGGTTCAAAATGCTGCAGCACGTGTACTGACTAAAACTAGGAGAAGAGATCACATTACTCCTGTATTAGCCTCTCTGCATTGGCTTCCCATAAAATATAGAATAGAATTCAAGATTCTTCTTCTCACTTATAAAGCCCTAAATGGACAGGCACCAGTCTATCTCAAGGAGCTTGTAGTGCCATACAATCCCCCCAGAACACTACGCTCTCAAAATGCTGGACTACTCGTTGTTCCATTTGTCTCTAAAAGTAGTATAGGAGGAAGAGCTTTCAGTTATCAGGCCCCACTTCTCTGGAACCATCTACCAACCACGGTTCGGGGGGCAGACACCCTCTCTACCTTTAAGGTTAGGCTCAAAACATTCCTCTTTGGTAAAGCTTTTAGCTAGGAACCAGCTCATAGCTCATAATTAAGATGCAATAGGCATAGACTGCCGGGGGGGGGGGTCTGGCATGCTCGGTTGGAGAGAGGTTGGAGAGGGCGTTAAGAGAGAGGTCATTTAGGTTAGAGAGGGACCGGAGAGGGTCCCATTACTCTCTCAAACACTCCCTCTATGTCTGCTTCTTCCCTTGTGTGTTTGCTCCTGTTCTCCTTCTGGCTTTTGTCTTGCAGGTCCGTGGGATCCTCAGTGTGGAGTTACAGAGTCTCAACAACTCTGTCTCCACCCTTTCCTCTGCACACACCCAACACAGCATAACGTGGATGGCTGTTCATCATAGGAATGGGATCCACACAAGGTTCCTGCTGCTTAACAGAAGGTTTTCCTTGCCGCCATGATGAATTCATGTTGGGTGTGGGATACATATGTATGTGTATATACGTATATATGCATATGTGTGTATCCATAAAATGAAGAATCTGTCCTTAAGACTGCTCTACTGTAAAGTGTCTTGAGATACCATTGGTTATGATTTGGCGCTATACAAATAACGATTGATTGATAAGATTGATTGATTGATTGACACAGCTAAGGAGCTGTAAACACACGAGGGATAGAGAAGAAGATGGTTTAGACCTAAACATGGAGCTCTGAATAGATTGTTTGAAACCATCAGACACTGGTGAGTCTATTAGAGACACGTTTCCAACCCGTTCAATTCTCCATCTGGAAAACTGTAGATTCTCTGTGGTGCTGTGCATGGAAGCTAAGCGCTGACCACTCGGTTCAAAGGTAAAAAAATATTTTTGTTTTTTTAAAAAAGACAGCCGAATTGTACATAATACTTTAATTTTCTGATTGGCTCTACAATGTCTATGGAGTTCTGTTATCAGCGTCTCAAACATTCACGGTAACACACAAGGTATTTATTTATTTGATGCGCGTTCACGGAGTCGGATGTAGACACACACACACACACAGTATTTATAATAAAAATATACTAAATGAGTAAAATAAAACAAAAACTAAACAATATTTATACACAAAATAACTCCCGAATCACTACAATGGCAACAAAAACAATAATTGTACAAATAATGCACTAAAACACAACAGGAAGATACAAAAATACACATAATGATTCCAAAAAACATACAATACAGAAAAATACACTAAACAAAAAAATATAAAAGTGAGTAAAAAAAACAAAAACAACAAACACATTTATCATGCTCATATCTCATAGAATTAAACCAAGAAAATTGCACCCACATTTCGCACCCGCAAATGCACATAATCCACATAAATGCATCCTTCCGACGGGCACTGTACTAGTTACTATAACTACTACTATTACTACTACTACTACTATAATTACTACTACTACCACAATTACTATTACTACTGTTACTACTACTATTACTCCTACTACCACTATTACTACTACTACTACTACTATTATAACTACTATTACTAATATTACTACTACTGCTACTACTATTACTACTATTACTATTACCACTATTACTACTATTACTACTACTACCACTATTACTACTACTACTACTATTATAACTACTATTACTAATATTACTACTACTGCTACTACTATTACTACTATTACTATTACCACTATTACTACTATTACTACTACTACCACTATTACTACTACTACTACTATTATAACTACTATTACTAATATTACTACTACTGCTACTACTATTACTACTATTACTATTACCACTATTACTACTATTACTACTACTACCACTATTACTACTACTACTACTATTATAACTACTATTACTCCTATTACTACTACTGCTACTACTATTACTATTACCACTATTACTACTACTATTACCACTATTACTACTACTACCACTATTACTACTACTACTATTACTCCTACTATTATTACTACTACTACTATTACTTCTACTACCACTATAATTATTACTATTACTACTATAACTACTACTATTACTATTACTATAACTACTACTACTATTACTACCACTATTACTACTACGACTACTATTACCTTATTTACTACTACTGATACTACTACTACTATTACTCCTACTACCACTATTACTTCTACCTTATTTACTATTACTACTACTACTATTACCATTACCACTACTCCTACTACCTTATTTACTATTACTACTACTACTATTACCACTACTCCTACTACCTTATTTACTAATACTACTACTACTAAAACTACTACTATTACTACTACTCCTACTACCTTATTTACTATTACTACTACTACTATTACTACTACTACTAAAACTACTACTATTACTACTCCATTTTGTGTATTTTTTGTTGTGGGTTTTTTCTGTAATTTTGTAAATTTTTAGTCCTTTTGTCTATTTTTGTTATGTGTGATTTTGTTATTTGGTATATTTTTATGTAAGTTTTGTGTATATTTGTTGTCATTTTGTGCATTTTTTTGTGTGTGTTTTAATGTGTTTTTGAAATTGTTTGTGTATTTTTGTTTTTATTTTCCTTTTGTTTAATATTCTCCTGTTTGATATTTTTTATTAATTTGGTTTATTTTTTGTAATTTTGTATATTTCATTTTGTGTTTTTTTGTTGTGCCTCTAGTTGCCCATTTGTGCCATATACATAGACATCTATAATATAGAGTATGTATTTATGGTGGATTGTTGGGGGATGTTTGTGACTTTAAATCCCTCCTAATCGTTGTCATAGTGACAAAACAATGATGGACGTCAACACATTATGAGTTCTTTCCTGTTGTTTCCTGTTTTTTTTTTCATGCCTTACAGGAATATATTGACTAAAGCACATGCGTGATGTCATTTTGAGGAAGTCGTTGTGTCACAGTCGCTGCTTTCTGGAAACCCTCCGTACTTCCTTTTCCTCCTTAACTTCTCCCTTTCTCTCTCTTCCTTTATCCCAACAGAGACATTTGGGGAACACCCCCCTTTCTCCCCCCCTCCCTTTGGGTTATGTAAATTCCTCTCTTTCTTTCCATAATTGATTAATTGAAGCCTGAGCTTTGCTCCTCCTCCTCCCCCTACACCCCGCCTTCTTCTTCCCTCAGCAGCTCCTGCAACAGTTCATTCATTCATTCATACATACAAGTGAACCTTCCTCTTGTGTTAGCTTTCTGTTAGCATCTCTAATGCTAACATGTCCTAAATCAGCTGTAAAATACATTAAAATCTAAATTTATTATCTAATTTATTTCCTATCTATTGATTACCTTGTTAGGCTTCCTAATCAATGAATATAAAGGTTTAATATTTATTGTGTGGGTGTTTGAGCCTTTTTGTGTCAGTGTACCCCAAGATTAATTTATTTTTAAATGTTAAAATGTGGGAAAGCTTAATATGAAGCATATTTTAATAATTATGTAGAACTGTACATAGAACTCCAGCTGTCATTGGGCTTTAGGTGGTGGTACACCCTGGACAGAGCGCCAGTCCATCACGAGGCAACACAGACTCAAATTCACTCCATTCAACCTGACAGTCATGTCTTTTGAACTGTGGGAGGAAACCAGAACACCAGGAGGAAAGTCAGGGAAGCATGAGGAGAACATGCAAACACCACACAAAGTGTTCACCTCAGGGCTTGAACCCAGGACCTTCTTGCCGTGAAGTGGACCTGCTAACCACTAAGCCACCGTATGCCCCTAAACCTTAATGTATTATTAAAAAAGAAGACGACGCAGAAGTCAAGGAAACTTCAAAGGAAAGAAGAAGACTGAGACTGGACAGTCCACACATGTCAGGAGATCAAAGTAGGAGATCTAAGTAATAGTTATCTGATTAAATGAAACCTTAACATATTGTTTAAAAATAATCTTACTGGAATTATTACTCAGAAGTCAAGGAAACATCAAAGGACACATCAAAGCGATCAGCAGATGCCACTGATGAAGACTGGCAGTTGACAGTTGAAAAATGTCAGGAGATCATTCTGCAAATTTCCCCTTTGCAAGACTAATAAAAGTTACATTTATCAAAGTAGATTTCCTGAGAAACAGTTATCTCAATCAGCGATTCTCAACTGGTGGGTTGGGGACAGCTGGTCAAAAATAAATAAATTATTAATCTCTCTCATGTTGGATTTGTCTTTTATTTTGAAAGATTTTTTTTCTTTTGACAGACATGCTGTGAAGTGCAATGTGGGTCCCAGGGTGAGACCAGTTAAGAACCCCTGGTCTAAATTAAGGAACCCTTAACATATCACTTAAAAAGAAGACAAAGATCATCTTGCTGGAATTATTATGCAGAAGAAGAAGCAGCTGATTTTCTGCTCTGACATGTAGGAACTCAGGCTGCAGCTTGTTCTCCACAGACCAAAGCAGAAAAACACTCAACTAAACCACCACCATCGTCTCACATTCCTACTGACACACACACACACACACACACACTTTATTATTACCTTTTGGGCTTGTTCATGGCAGAGATGTGTCTGGTCCAGGGTGGATCAGGCATGTGAGAGCGTGCTGCTACTGCTCCATGGTTGACCTGTTCTCCTCTGTTCTCTGTGTGTTTATACACCACAGACGGCTTCAACTCTGCTTATCAAACCACTTTGTGAGTGTCACTCCACCTCCTCGCTCTGTTTTCTGCTTGTCTGAAGAACAAGAACAAGACTTCTATCTACCACAGATCTGCAACAGGCTCCACGCTGGTTTCCTCTTTAAAAAAAACTAAAATAAACTAAAGAGTTGTAAGTGTTTTACCAGAAACACCTCATTCACCGTCTCTGCAACACAAACAAGTGTCGGCATCATGGATGGTGGAGGAACTGGCTCTGACTGATAGGGGAACTCACATCAGTTTCTGTGTGTGTGCGTGTGTCTCTGTGTGTGTGTGTGTCTGTGTGTGTGTGAGTCACACATGCAGTACCAAAGAGGCCGAGGTGTTAAACTCATTTCAATGCAGAGTTATTGTTGAGAGGCGTGGTTTGACCTCAAGTGTAGCAAATGAGAAGAATCATATGTGTGTGTGTATATATGTATATATACGTATATATGTAGATATATGTATACGTATATATACGTGTATATATGTATATATACGTATATATGTAGATATATGTATACGTATATATACGTGTATATATGTATATATACGTATATATGTAGATATATGTATACGTATATATACGTGTATATATATGTATATATACATATATATGTATATATACGTATATATATGTATATATACATATATATATGTATCTTGGTTCAGTTTAGGTTTAGTTTAGTTGAGTTGTTTCCAAACATTTGTGACGACCCCCAAAAGAGACTTTTTTAATCTAGAATAATTTTTTAATCATTTTGGTTTTACTGAATTATGGTTAGGGTTAAGGATTAGGGTTAAGGATTAGGGTTGAGGATTAGGGTTAAGGATTAGGGTTGAGGATTATTCGATCCAGCTCAGATATTGTTATAGAGCGTTTTATTTGACATAGATTTATATTTGAGAAAGTGAAGATTGTGTTTTAAATTTTTAAAATAGTTGTTTTTTTTCTATCAATCTTCTCATACTATCTAATGTGAACACACTACATACTAACTATGATGTCAGACTTATGAGTTGTACGTTAGTATGATATTTACAACACAGCCAAAGTCAGTCTACAATCACAGCTTTGAGTACTACATTTAAGAAACAGATTTTTGTTTTTCTAAATCACTATTTTTTTTACCCTATTTAAATTCCAGGTGACCACACATGGGGTTCGACCCCAAGGTTGAAAAACCCTGGTTTAGTTGATTGAAATGCACACTACAGGCTGGAGCTGATCTCTCTCAGTTAAACACATAGTAACCTTATTATTAATATGTATTTCTCGCTTTTTAAAACCACAATTGAATGAATAATTTAATAAATCAAGCAATGAATGAATAGTAAATTACACAAAGGCTTTGTTAATATATATAACTAGACTTATGCAGTCTTGCTATTGATTTTGAAATGTTTTCATTGATGAAATTGATATGTTGTTTCCATGTTCATTTTGCACGGATTTTGTAGCTTTTCTTACATATATTTTCATGATGGTTATAAAATGATGTTAAAATAATGTAAAAAATTATTCTGGGTGTTAATACTGTGCTTTTCTTTTTGTACTCTGGGAATCCTTGCTGTGTGTAATTCCACTGTTGTTCCACTAAAATCTGGTCCATCATCCTAATTTCCTCCTCTTCTTCTCACCTCTCCTCCTCAACCCCTCGCTGTCATTTCTCAGGACGACCACACAGAGACGCAGTGTTTGTGTTGGTGCAGCTGGAGCTTCATCCTCAAAGGCATCCTTGTCTCATCACAGCCAAAAGGGAAGAAGCAGCCAATCATTCAGCCTGCAGAGGTGCTTCCTGAGGCTCTGAGTGGGAGAGATGAACAACACACACAGGTCCAAAAAACAAGGTATCACTGAAGAAGAGAGTGTGTCAGAGTTCTAAAAGCTTTAATGTCACTTCCTGACAGTGTGCTAATCTTACTGTAACATTAAGCAACACTTGGTGAAAACAGGAAACCTGCAATCAGCTGCTAAACATGTTTCACACTGAGCAGTGAAGTCTGCTAACGTTGTTTCTAAAGTCTAAACTGTCAATTTATTCATTTGTATTTTTATTTAAAATTTGCAAAAGTAGATTATTAAACACAGGATATGTTAAGGTTTCATTTATTCAGACTACTTTTTTCAAAAAAAAAAGTCATCTCCTGACATGTTTCCATTGCCAACTGTCAGTCTTCCTCAGAGGTATCCAGTGATTGCTTTGATGTATCCCTAAGAGTTAATTCATAAGGAAAGCATCAAAGCATCTACTGATCACTTTCATGTGTCTTTATGAGCTATTTTCTGGGATTTCTTGAGCCACACCCCCTGTTAGGATGTGGCGTGGCCCAAGGGTTGCCCCGCCCCCTTCGGAGGGGCAAAGTATGATATTTATAGTCAAGTTCATAGATTTGATATTTTTTTACTACTTGAAAACAGCTTTGTGAGAACTTCCTTGTAAAGTAGATATAAAGTAAAATGTTCATAGTATTAAATTTCATAGAGAGACTGTTTCATCCAGAAACCCCCGTAGTTAGCTAGCTCGTTTAAAACACGTACACTTTTTTAACCATGACTCTTAAAAGAATCGGAATTGGGAATCGTTAGGAAGCAGAATCAAAACAAGGAATGGGAACCTGGTTGGTAAGATTTAAAGTTCACACATCATACTATTTATTTTCACCATCATCTCCATTTGTTCTAAGAAATCCAAAAACCTAATATTAGTTTATTTTCCTGTTTTCTAGAGTTTTATCCTCTGAAAAGTCACTTTCTGACCAACTCTGCACAAACAGGCTGATTTACATCCAACGTATGCATATTCATGAGTGGGCGTGTCTATAGACGGGACACTGACTTCCTCCTCCCCCCACGGTGACGTAGGGTCAGAGGATGGCCCACCCTCCTCCCACCCACTCTGTAGCTGAGCTCATGCTGCTTTATAAACACAGAGTGTGGGGGCGGGGCCTTCACCTGTACATACATAGACTGTAGAAAATACATAGATAGCACTGTATGAGTGAATGGGTCAGTATCTCTGGTCTTTGGAGAGAGCAGACGTGTTTTCATTCGCTCCGATAACACAACCTTGGCTACAGCTGAACAGCCTGAAAAATTGGGCCCAAGACTGAAGGAAAATGGTGAAAAAACCGCAGGGAGGCCCTTCAGAACCCAATTCGGGTTTGGAAGAGGTCAAGGAGATGATACGCGAGGGTCTACAAAACCTATCTGCCGAGATAAAGTCGTTGGAAAAGACGCTGGAAAACTCACTGGAAAACCTACAAAGCGAAGCAAAGGTACTGAAAGAAAAGAATGAAAGAAATGCTGAAGAGATAAAATTGTTGAACGCCAGGGTTGAACAGCTGGAACAAAAGGAAAGAGAGAAAGATGTCATCATCACAGGCCTAAAGATAAAACCCAGGAGTTACGCGAGTGACGAAGAAACAAAATCGATTGAACAACAGGTCATTGACTACCTGAAGTTAAAGGACATTGTCCTGAACCCTGACAACATCAACTCCTGCCATCTCCTGCCAAAGAGAAATGATAACAGAGCTGTAAAAATAACCTTCACGAATATGAAATTCAAAGGAGAACTACTGAAGCAAGGAAGAAAGCTGAAGGAAACTAAGGTTTTTATTAATGAAAGCCTGACAAAAAAAAATGCAAACATCGCATGGAAGGCACGCCAAATAAAAAAAGGAGGAAAGATTCTAAAGACGTGGACAAGGAACTGCAGGATTTACATCACACCACTGGGAGAAGAGAACGGAAAACCAATCCTCATCAAAACGATGGAAGACTTGGGAAAATACGAAGGATCCACCTAAACAACAACATTAGTGATGGTAATCATGGATATGGACCCAGATCTATATAAACACTGGAAACAAAACTCAGACTGTGATTATTTTACGGAGACTAAATTAAATGTGGAAACCAAGAGTAAAAAAGGTCTGTCATTTATTCATTTCAATTGCTAGGTGGTGGGGTGATTAAGGATTACATTAAATTTAAATTCAAAGTGTTTATTGTCATATGTGCAGTTAGAAACAATTTTTCCTGTACAATGAAATTACTACCTTGCTTATGAACTAAGATATAATAATGTGTTTATACAAGTTAAATCTAACAGTAGAAAATACAACACTGCCAATAGAACTAACAACAGCTGGATTAACCTTGATATAGAGACAAAACAAGCTGCAAACTTGTGTGTCCAAAAGAGACATTCCCGAGTGGTGACATTATGGATGAAAAGGGAAAAACCTTCCAAACACCTTCGAAAGAGGAACTATTCTTGAACTGGAGGAATGCTAACAACGTCTGGCAGGGAACAAGGCCAACAAGAACAACGATAGAGAGGAGGAGGAATAAAAAAAAAAAAGACAACACTGACTACAGATGAGAATACACAAAAAAGGACTGTTCAGAACAACTCAAGAATGTTTGACCAGAGAGACAAGTAAACCCATGTACATTTGCGATGGTAAAACGGGACGGGACCTAGATAAGCAAACTGCTTCTCTCGTCTCCTTTTTCGGCATGTACAAAAAAAAAAAAAATGTAAAAAAAAAAAAAAAAGGGAATGTAACCATGTCGGAAATAAACTGAATAAATAAAAAAATAAATAAAATGTAGAATCCTGAAATGCTCACCTTTGTGGGCGTGTCTGTTTACATGTCAATCACAGCAGAGAGCTTCCTGGAGGCGTGGCTTCTCCAGCTCAGTGCCACATCAAATTCATCATCAAAGTGTGAACGTGTCATCAAATAGTAGTGATGTGTTTGTGTTCACCCTGTATTAAGAAAGTAGTAAATCATCCTCTGACTAATGATTGATGGAATCAATAATAACACTTTATCATGTTTAAAGTACAGAAATGTTCATTTAGTGTAACATGGACCCTTAAATGATGCCCAACCCTAGCGCTGATACTGTGTGAACTGTGGGTTTTATACTGGTTGCTGTGCTTCAATCGACTGATTTGATTGGTTGTTTGGTAAAATGGTCAATGCCATTCCCTTACCTCTGCTCTGTCAAACATCCTTCACCACTGGTGCACACCTGTCCCATTCCCAATGTTGTTTCATTGGCTCAGCAAAGTAGGGGGTGTGTCCTCTTCCCTGAGTCAAGCCTAATGCTGACCAAACACCTTGACCTGGTCCATATCTGGCCCAGTGGTCTCCAACCTAGCATGTTCATCTGGCCCACATATCCCATGGAATGATGTCACTTCCTGTCTGCCACAACCAAGCCATCACAATGCCAGATGTCATCCAAGGACAGACTAAATAGATATGGTACCTTATACATGGGCCACTCTTGCCTCACATCCACATTAGTCGGTTAACGTTCCATAAATCATTAGTTTTATAGATAACTAGCACACATTTGCAGCATCAATTTTTGGCTCAGATCTGTTTTGTACGGGTCAGAAGAATGATGGTGGTGGATTGTTGTAAGCAGTGACGTGCCGTCAGGGTAGGCAAGGTAGGCAGTGCCTACCCAAGGGTGAATTGATATTTTGATTATTTAATTATAATTTTTTATTTATTTATTTTTTAAATTATAAATTATTTATTTTTCCATTTCCAATAGCCTACAGCACCTATAATTTTGAAAGTGTCCGCATTTTGTGCGTTTCATAGCCCAAATTACTAAACAGCGCTATTTCCTGGAACAGCTGCACAGTCTTTTTTTTTTTTTTTTTTTTTCGCTCCGCTGTAAGGCAGAGGGAGGCCACGCCCCCTCCCAAAGGCACGTCGCTCTTCTGCCTCCGTTCTCATTGCGTGATTTTACGTGTTTGTGCATGCTCAGTCAGGTCCCCAATGTGACATCCATTTACACGTAAAGGCAGCGTAGAGAGCTGCCTTTGGACGTAACCGTGCTATGCTAAATGCTATACGTAAGTTTCACAGCACATTAGTGAATTGATATCATGTGAACACTACTGCTACGTTCTCTAGCTAGTGGGCTGGATAACACTACAGTCAGGATGACAGCGCTAGAGACGATAAAGAAACTTTGTTTTGAGGAAAAACAACATCTTTTAAAAGATGGAGACCAACACCTGAGCTACCAGACCTTCAGCAAAGCTAAGGTCAGAACATTGTTGGTACTTTCTACAGTGAATGGAACAAAAGGAAGGATTGACTTTGTGGATGCTCCTCACTGAGGATGTTCTGAGTTGTTGTTGTTGTCATTTTCTCTGTTTCTGTGTTTCCAACACAAACAACAGATGTGCTGTCGTGTCATGAGATATATGTTGTTGGAGAGTATGGAGGCTATAGTAAATAATGTTTATGTTTCTTTAATGGTGTTTATGATGGTGATTTTGTTAGATGATAAATACTTGTTCGTGTGGATCTCGTTGGGTTTTTCCTTCCTTATTATGAATTTTATATTTTGATAAGCGCATTGAGATGATTTTGTTGTAAATTGCTTTATACAAATAAAATTGATTTGAATTGAATTAACACTTGACAGCAGAAACATATGAAATTGTCATTAATGGTCTCCATTTACAACGTGCCTACCCAACCCTAGTGGTCACGGCACGTCACTGGTTGTAAGATGTATGTTTTGATGGTGGTTGAGTCCAGGCAGTCCTTCCACTTCATCCACTCTATCGGCCACAGCCAATCACGGTCTACCAGGAGCTCAGCAGCACTAATGGTGGAGGAAGCCACCAAAACCTCTGCATCCAACTTCTACTGGACACACTTTAGTGTCCATTTGTCATTGAGCGCCTGCTGCCACGTCTGTATAGCACAATTTCTTGCACTCATTTGAATTTGAATTTATTTTGGCAGTCTTCAAAACGACAACAAAAAAACAGAACAAACTAACAGTAAATTGTCTAACTAATCACCTGGTGAAGGTTAAAGCTCACACACACACCTACACCATCACTAAAAATAATAACTAGGAAAATAATACTACTATTTTTAAAATACACATTCAATATATATTGTACACAAAGTTTTATATATACAATTTATACACTCACCTCAAACATATATACATATATGTACACACATATATATGTCATAATTATCAGATAGTATATTGTAATTATGACTTAAGAATGATTAATTATTATTATTTTATGTTTCCTAAGTTTTTTGGGCTTCCATACTAAGTCATAATTATGAGATACTAAGTGTTAATTATAAGATAAAATCATAAGTCATAATAATTATGACTTAGTATCTTAAAAGTGATCATAGCATCTCATAATTAATGTTATTGATGCAATAAAGTACTGTAATCTATGGAAGCACATTCCAGCCAATAAAAAAACCCCAAAAACTAGGAAAAGTAAAATAATAATAATAAAAAAATCTTGATTATGACTTAGTATCTCATAATTAAGATTTTATTATTATTATTTTACTTTTCCTATGGGCTTCCAATATAATCTCCTAATATGAAAAGAACACATTTTAGTTATAAAATAATTAAAAATGAAAATATGAGGATTAATATTTCCGATCAAAAAATGTGTTAGATTAGATAGAAAATAAATAAATAAATAAATCCGGTGTTATTTGTTGTTATTTTACTCTACCGCCCTCTGTCGGTAAAGCGCTGCACCTGCATCACAGGCTGATTAAGGAGTTCAGGAACAGGACTCAAACTCCCACAATGCACCGGGGGCTCCGCCTCAGGAGCGGTAAGCTCGTGCGAGACGCTGTGTTGCTGCTTCCTGAGTCCAAGTGTTCATCACCATCATCATCATCATCATCATCATCATCACCACCACCAGGCTCACACACACACACACACGGAGATGCTGGACACCCAGAGCGCGCTGACAGATGGAGGTAGGAACCGTGTGTGTGTGTGTGTGTGTGTGCGTCACGACCCTAGACTTTTAGATTTGATGTGGTCATTTCATAAAGAACACATATGTTGCTGTGGAAGTTCAAATAATAAAATGCACGAATTAAACCTAAAACTATCATTAAAGTGCATTTGATATTCAAAGGTATAAAGATTAAAACTATAATTAACATTAGTACATAGAACCTATAGGGCTGGGGCGATAAGTGTACGATAAGATATAATACACAATATTGTGATCTCGATATGATGATTTGAAATTTAAAAAAAAATTATATTTCAGATTTTTTTTACTGTATTTATAATCATAATATTTATTTAGATTTTGAACTTTGTCCTTATATATATATATATAATTTGGTATTTCCTCATGTCACTAATTCATTGATAAGTTTCTGGATGAGTTTTATTTTGATTCTTCTTCTTTGAGGTCATGTGAGACAATCAGACAGAACCATGTGTGGCCCAGATGACTTTTAGTTGGAGAAAGCTTAAAGTAAAAGGTTACAGTATAAATAATACATATTTGGAAAAAATAATGATAAATAAACAAAGTTCTCGTTCATAACATTCTTTTTGATGTCTCACTGTGGAATATAAGCCTCCATGTCGTATCTCAGCAGCCCTGTCTCATTACACCAATCCTGATTGGCTGCAGGTAGTCCTGCCTACTATAAGTAGAGTGGGCGGGGAATAGAGCGCCATTCATTAACGTCTCCTCACTCAGAGCGATGTCACGTTGCAGCAGCTCTCCACAGGTGGACCCTCATGGATTCCATCACCAGACACTGCTGTCAATATCTTTTTCTGTTTATTTGGACCACAGCAGGTCGTGAGATCACGCTGCTTTAACGCCCAACACGGCCATCGACAGTCGACCGCTGACACGTGTCTTTGGCTCGGCTCAACGCCAAACCACGGCTGTTGAGACCCAACATACCAGTTGGTCGCTCGGTGACAACACCGCCCTCGCCACCCCACGCGGTCACCAGGCGATGGGTGTCGGCCCTCCATTAGCTTCGCGGCTAGTAGCCACGTGCCAATGCTAGCTAACGTCTTCTTCCTGCCTGCGCACCAGCTCAGAGGAGAAGATGGAGGGAAAGGCCTCCTGGTGTGTGGGAACAAAATCTCAGGCCGGGACACACACCAGGTCTACTCAGGGTGCCTCGGGCTGGAACACGCCCGGCAAGCCCCGGACGCCCCACTGCGTCGTCTTCACGGTGAAGAGCCTTCGTAGGCGGCTGGCACGTCAAGTCAACCTGTCGGAGCAGGGACCCTTCCTTCCCCCTCTCTGCACCACGACCATGGAGATGGAGACCTGTGTGGAGCCTGGTTTACCGCTGGGGTTCACAGTCCGACATCGCCTTTCTCCCTCCGCCTGGACTAGTCATCGATTATTGAAATGATTAATCCACTAATCAGAAGACAATTCCTACAATTATTTGCTCTATGTTGCTACAAATTCATCTCAACTTTATTTATATGGTTCAAAATACAACAAAATCATCTCAAAGCGCTTAACAAAATATAAAGTCTATAGTGAAAAGAAAGAACTCAACAAGATCCACATGAACAATATTTAGTGACAGTGGGAAGAAAAAACTCTGTTTTATAGGAATAAATCTCTGTTAGAACCAGGTTCAGAGGTGGAGAACATCTGGTTCCACTGGTTGTTGTTAGTGAACAGAAGGACAAACAGAATAGAATAGAAAGATAGACCATCAGAATGTTCTAGACTAGTTGAGCTGTGAACCATTGATCAGGAACCACCAGCATCAAAACACCTGAAACAGAAAAGAGAACCCTCAGAGGGAGAGGAGAAGACACAGACTGCAGAACAACATGATACACTCGTTCCTATTGGTTATGTTAATATTAATATTAAACAAACCAATTCATGATCTGAAACGCTACCACTACAGATGAGGTTTCATCTTCTACTGGTCACATGACCTCAGTGATCACTACAGAGGGAACCTTGTCCACTTTAAATTATCACAATTATACATTGTACGCTTTAGTAAAAAGTAGGTTTTGAATGTAATCGTCTCACAATAGTCTGAGGTGTTGATCATTGTGTATAATGTCTGTGATTGTGACCAAAACAACGAGATCAAGTCTGTTTTAGCTTAACGCTATTATACGGTATATACGCTTTAGCATATCAGTAGAGTATAATTAGAGTTTACTTTTAAAGGTGGAGAGAGTAGCAGCCTCCTGTAGTAAGACTGGGAGCTGGTTCTAATGGGGAGGAGCCTGGTAGCTGAAAGCTCCGCCTCCTGTTCTACTTCTAGATTTCATATCTGATAATGAGTTACATAAAGTTATGGTTGATAAATATTTCTCTGATCTATAATTAAACTAGATCAGACAAACACTAACCTATTGTTTTTGACATTTTGTGTGTTTTTGTTTCCATCGTGTTTATTTTCCTGACTCATTTTGTGCGTTTAATTTGCTGGCTGCACAACATAAAATGTATATATTTATATTAATATTCTATTTTTAAACAAAGCTGCTTAGCTTTGATAAAAGTTGTGATTTCTATGTTTTCCAAGCAGTTTAAGATCATCAGATGAAAAATAAAATGTATTTGAATTTTTACAAATTCTGAAAAGGTTCTCAACCTCTTTAGCTCACGACCCTCCAAAATAAAGGTCCCAGAGAGCAGGGACCTTCCAAAATAAAGGTCCCAGAGAGCAGGGACCTTCCAAAATAAAGGTTCCAGAGAGCAGGGACCTTCCAAAATAAAGGTTCCAGAGAGCGGGGACCCCCACTGTAGCTGAACGTGGTTGAAGACAAACATGAACATTGAAGAACAGTCATGTGGAGACAGGACCATCTCCAAATGGTGAATGTGGTTAAAAGTGACAATAACAGGTCAACATATGTGACATTAGGTGTAAAAGTGGTAGAAATGGTTTATAAGTGATGAACATGTCTGGAAAGTGGGAAATATTAGCAGAAGAGACATTAAAATGTGATGTAGAAGTGTCAGAAATGTAGCAAAAATACATTAAAAGGAGCAAAAATATGGTAAGAAAAAGTGAATAAAATAGGTTAAATTATGGTGAGTTTGGTGGAGATGCAGAAAAAAGGGGAAAAATAACCAAAAATGGGCTGAAATTGTTCAGAAAATATTCCTTGTTTCTTGAAGGCATCTGGTGACCCCCTCGTAGTGTCTCGTGACCCCAAGGTTGAGAACCACTGTTTTAAAGGATTTCAAATGCAACTGAAGGAATTGATTGTATTTGAATGAAATCTCTGTGTGTGTGTGTGTGTGTGTTTGGGGGTGCATGTGCACCCTCCTCACCCCTCTTTCCTTTTATAGCTTCAGACATGTTCTGATGCTGGAGTGAAGGCGTGGCACAGGAGAGAGAGAGAGAGGGAGAACCTCCTGTCACTCTCCCACGCTACGGTGTGAGAGCACAGGACTCCTCTCACACACACACACACACACACACACACACACAGAGAAAAGGGAGGATTCAGGATTGTCTCTTTTTCCTCTGAGGAGCTGTGCAGAGTAAGTGAACCATGGCAGAAGGAGGAGAGGGAGAAGAGGAGATCCAGTTCCTGCGAACGGTGAGTTCCACTTTACTGTCCTTATTGCTGGGAACGCTGGTGGTCTTTTGGGAAGTTTCCAGATTCAAAATAAGGCCTGGGTTATAAAATTAGACCCACAGCCTCTGATCAGATGATCCTCTCTCCGTCTCTCCTGGTGGATCTTTAAACCAAAACCAGCTGCTGAGGGAAATGATGACGATGCTGGGGTCAAATTACCTAATGTTTATTCCTAACTTCTGATCGTAGATGAGGTTTTCTAGGTTTACTGAGAGGAATAGTTGCTTCTGTGCTGCATTTAAAATAAAATACAAGATAAACCTTTATTTGTCTGATTAATTTATCATAGTAGAAAATGTCCTGGAATTTAAAAAACATTTAAATAAAAACCAAATGAAGTGCAACTTTTATTTAATGATTTATTCATTGAGCAGAATTACATAGTGATAATTTAGTACTGGTCTGATGATCAGAAAGTAAGTTTTTTAAACCTTTGGTTTGGGACCCAAAGTGGTTCATGTTTTACTTATGAAAATAAATACATGAATCATTTTTAAGTAATAATATTGATGACAGATTTATTCATGTAGCAAAGTAAAATGTATTCATATTAGTGACACATTTTTTTAAACAATAATTTAAAAGATATTTTAAAATAATTTAAATGTATTGATTATAAGTAATTAATTACAATATATTTTTAGCCTCTAGGTTGGAACCCAAAAGTGCTTCATTCATCCTTTTAATGTTGGTAGGTAGACATTTACTTATAAAAATACATAATTAAATATACATTATTTCAGTAATAATATTAATAACAGAAAGTAAGATATATTTATACTCATAATAGTGAGACTAATCCAGTATTGTAGTTTTACTTACTGAAATCCAGATGTTTATAAATATTTTTTTACGTACTAAGTTCATTTGAGGTAAAGTTTCTTAGAATACCTTTTGTTTAATTTTATATTTTATTTTGAAGGATACCCTCTTGAGATATGCTGACTCATTGTTTCTCAACCTAACGTGTGCTTTTGAATGTTGGGAGAAATCTTGAAAACTCATCATTGAGAGATTGTCTCGGGATTTGAACCCTAGACCTTCTTTCTGTGAGGCAGATGTGCAGTATCGATATTCCTCATCAATCACTCGTGTTCTCATTTTGAACGTCTTGGTCATGATTCTTGTGGAGAGTTATTTGGAGCGTCTTGAGGAGCCGTAGGTGGATAGACAGGGCATCTGTTAGCGTCGTTATCTATTTATAAATCAGAGGAAAGCAGAGCCTTTAGCGTCTCAGGGCCTGTAGAGGGACAGCTGCCTCAAGTACTCACTAAAAACATTTCAAAATGTTGAAATTACAGTAAAAAATGTGGATGTTTCCATCTTCCAATAATACCTGCAGCCATCTGTGAGTAAAGCTGTGGCGGTAAGAGCTGCCTAGATACACGCAAACAGCTCCAGCTTTGATAAAATTCATATTCATTCTTAGTAAATGTTATTATTATTTATTAAATCTGGACTAATTATATGTATTTCCTAAATGATTAAAAATGTACATTTCATGACTAAAAATACAATAAATTATACTAAAAGACAACAAAGTTAGAAACACGACTACAACGATGCACATTAATAACAGAAAACCTTTGTTTTAAAATTAAAATGTCTAAATTCTGTCATTTATTTATTATTAAAAAAATATATTTTTGAACATTTATGAATCATTATCGAATCGTCAAGTGTCTCATCCCTATTAATCTAATAATCAATATATTGGCACACTTCTAATATGAAGAGATGAATATTTATGGCCAAACATCCCAATAAAACCTCACACGTGTGTGTGTGTGTGTGTGTGTACGTGTGTGTACGTGTGTGTGTACATGTGTGTGTGTGTGTGTATATGTGTGTGTACGTGTGTGTGTGTGTGTGTGTGTGTGTGTGTGTGTGTGTGTGTACGTGTGTGTGTACGTGTGTGTGTACGTGTGTGTGTGTGTGTGTGTGTATGTGTGTGTGTGTGTATGTGTGTGTGTGTGTATGTGTGTGTGTGTGTGTACGTGTGTGTGTGTGTGTGTGTGTGTGTGTGTGTGTGTGTGTGTGTGTGTGTGTGTGTGTACATGTGTGTGTACGTGTGTGTGTGTGTGTGTGTGTATATGTGTGTGTACGTGTGTGTGTATGTGTGTGTGTACGTGTGTGTGTGTGTGTGTACATGTGTGTGTGTACGTGTGTGTGTGTGTGTGTGTATGTGTGTGTGTGTGTATGTGTGTGTGTGTGTATGTGTGTGTGTGTGTACGTGTGTGTGTGTGTGTACATGTGTGTGTGTGTGTACATGTGTGTGTGTACGTTTGTGTGTGTGTGTGTGTGTGTGTAGAACCTTTGAACTCCATCACTTCAGAAGATAAAACAAAGCAGCGTGTGTGAATTATTGATGTGTTTCTAAACGGGGGGTTCAGGGCCCTCTGGGAGGACGATGGAGTAATTAAAGGATGACAATTATTTACCATTACATTTATTTATTTTATACCTAATAAGAATAATAATCTGATGCAGGATTAGAAACCTGTTAATAATCTGACTCTAAGATTGAGGACCAAAATATAACACAATAATTAATAACTTTAAACACACATTTTTGTAATAACTACACTTTGTAAGGATGCGTTTATTTGGTCACACATGTTGTATTTTTGTAAGATTTTTTAGTTTTTTAACAAATGGTGGTCATCATAAAATCTGTGGATGCTTTTTTAATTATTATTGTTTTTTATAATAAATTAAATATCTAATATCTCTGTTCATGTATAATTTGATCACAATTGTATTTCTTACTTTAATGGACAATAATATAAATATTAATATAGTTTTTATAGCTAAATATCTAATCATTTTAATATCTAATCAGATGTTTGTAATACAGGAGGGAAATGAAGCAATATTAATATGGATCTTCTACAGTTAAAATAAAACAGTGATAATAATAAACAAACAATAAAAACATTAATTAATTTAAAAAGCATCAGATCAGACATTTTTAATACAGGGGTTAATAAATAAAAGAGTTTATTATTCATATGATAAGGTTTCATTAATTCAGACAACTTTTTTCCTGGAAATGTTCTTACAAAAATTGTCTGAATTAATTAAACATTAACATATTATTTCAGATAAGAAAACAAAATGAATAATTTGAAAGTCATTGTTTACGTCTATGTAGAGTTTAAATACAGTTATGTTCATCACAACACATTAAAAACAACAACACACTTTAGATGATGTTTACATTCATTTAGTCACAGGATAACATGATCACCAGTCCAACCATGACACCTAATGCAAGATTTTGAACTGGATTTTTGACATAAATGGACATAATTTTCCATTTGTTACATTTTTTACTAAGTTTTACACTGATGTGATCGGCCGATATTGAGCATTTTATGTAATTAATGTGATCGGCTGTAATGACTCTTCATTTATTGATCTGATCAATGACATCATTGTCGTGATGAAACTTTCTGTAAATGCTCGCATTGCATTGTTTTATCGTCTCATGTTTGCTTTAAAAAATGACTTTTACTCGTGTGTGTGTGTGTGTGTGTGTGTGCGCGTGCGTGTGTGTGTGTCCTTTTATAGCTGCCACTATTAGTGCTCGCTCTCTGAGGGCCAAACCAGAGGAGCTGCTGTCCTACTTACTTTCTTGTGTGTGTGTGTGTGTGTTTTTTCGTGTGTGTGTGTGTTTTTGCGTGTGTGTGTGTGTGTGTGTGTGTTTTTACATGTGTGTGTGTGTGTGTTTTTACGTGTGTGTGTGTGTGTGTTTTAACGTGTGTGTGTGTGTTTTTACATGTGTGTGTGTGTTTTTACATGTGTGTGTGTGTGTGTTTTTACGTGTGTGTGTGTGTTTTTACATGTGTGTGTGTGTGTGTTTTTACATGTGTGTGTGTGTTTTTACATGTGTGTGTGTGTGTGTTTTTACGTGTGTGTGTGTGTTTTTACATGTGTGTGTGTGTGTGTTTTTACATGTGTGTGTGTGTTTTTACATGTGTGTGTGTGTGTGTGTGTGTGTGTTTACGTGTGTGTGTGTGTGTTTACGTGTGTGTGTGTGTGTGTTTTTACGTGTGTGTGTGTTTGTGTGTTTGCTGTACGTCGTACAGTGAGCTCAGCTTTGTCCCTGACTAGAACAATAATGACTCGTCCTTCATCCTCTATCTGTGTTTTGCTAATCATGCAAATGATCTGAGAACCAAAATATTCAAATATAACTTTTTAAATCAGTGGTTCTTAATTATTGGTGGCTCATATTCCCCATTTCTGTTTTTTATGAATCCTAGTCCCCCCTTTGTTCGACTCCAACATTTTACTTAGAAAACTATTTAAAAGCATCTATAGATCATAATGATAGAATAAATAGGTGATAACACACATTTTAAAGGTCAGTCTGATGCTATTTTTCACCATTTGTTCTAAAAACATAAAAACATAGTATGTGAGGTTTATTTGACTAAACTCACCTGTTTTCCAGAGTTTTAGCCTCTGAAAAGTCATTTTCTGAGCAGTTCTAAAAACAGGTTGTTTTGGGGCCTACTTATGCATATTCATGAGTGGGCGTGTCTATAGACGCTGACTCCACACAACAGCTGATCACTAGTGATTATATTTTGCTATGTACACACTCTTGTTATTGTTTTCAGCCAAAAAGTTGCACATTACAGTAAAACACATGGATATTTAAGAGGTTATTGTGATTGTGAGTCAGACAAACACTGTTTCATGATGTGTGTGTTCGCGGCAGCAGCGGAATCAATCAGCTGAGTCAGCTGATTTAGACACTCACCGGAGCTGCTATGTCACTTTCCCATCATCCTCTCCTCTATTGATTACAGGGATAGTCCATTTAAGGTGATACTCACTGTTTGTCCATTGGATGCGTCGCACTGGGTCACAAACACGTCAGATCATCTCGAAGGTGAAACGATTCCCGATTCAACTTGTGATGTCACAAACTGGTAAAATTTGAAACAGAGCATTTTTTCTCTGTTATCAGAATTATACAGACCACCAACAAATGACTGGAAGATCAGAAAGATCAGGAGAAACTGGTCCATGCTTTTATCTCCAGCAGACTGGACTATTGTAATGGTCTTCATCAAACATCTACAGCTGGTTCAGAACGCTGCAGCTCAGGTCTGAACCAGAACAAAGAGGTCAGAACACATTACACTGGCTCCCAGTCAGCCTCAGAGGAGACTGTAAAGTTCTGCTGCTGGTTATAAATGTGTGAATGGGTTTGGTCCAGAATACATCAGTGAGATGTTAGTCAGGTATGAACCCAGCAGGTCTCTGAGATCTATGGACACAGGTCAGATAGTGGAGCCCAGAGCTCACAGTAACCATGGTGATGCTGTGTTTAGTTGTTATGCTGCAAAGAAGTGGAACAAACTGCAGCAGAGCTGAAGTCAGCATCACATGTGAACATTTTTAAATCAAAGTTAAAGGAACTTTTTTATCTACTGTATATGATTGAGAGAGATTTATGGTCATGTTGATGATGTCATGATGATTTTACTGATGATTTTAATTGATTTTACTGATGATTTTAAATGTTCTTATTGATTTTAAACAATTGAATGTTTTATCATGTAAAGCACATTGAGTTGCCTTGTGTATGAAATGTTCTATACACATAAATTTGCCTTGTCTTGGACGGGTTTATTTCACATTTTGTGCTGGTTTACACTCAAGTTACCTCATATGTGATCAAAAACACTGTAAAAGTGAATATTTCATAATTTGTCCCCTTCAAAGAATCTCATATTATAAATAAGTGAATGTAACAGTATTTAATGCAGTGGATCGTGACCCCATTTTAATATCAAGAATCAACAATTTCTGGCAACCTCACCGACATTTTTTCTAGAATTCGTTTTTGATCATGTTTTTGTTTTGTTTTTTACTGCAAAATTTTCAATAATGGTTTTTTATTTTTCAGAAATTTCAGGTGACCCCATGTAATTTAGTTGTTTCTGAATAGATATATTTCTATTGTTTGAGAAACACTGATTTAGATTAGTGATTAATCTGAAGACTAATACATGGAACACATAGGGCCTGTACTATGAAGCAGGATATAAACATACATTTAACCCAGGTGATTTCAGACAGACTACACTTTATTGACAGGGGGGCGGAGTTAGCAGCATCAGACCAATCACAATCACAGAGAAACTTTGTAGAGCAATTTACGTCATAAATGAGGAAAAATTCTTTAAAAATATGAAGAATTGAAATTCATAATTCAGAAAAACTACAGTAGCTGGGTTTCCATTACAGATTTTTGCAAAAAAAAAATCGATATTTCTAAATGTCGACAATGTATAATTTCACTTTGAACGTGTTTCCATTGAAGGTTGTTTTGGGGGAGGAGCCTCGCAACTCCCATGAGACTTCAGCACAGAAAGACGGACGCTCCAAACCTCCTTATTATCAAGTCTAATGATGACTAATCATTATCAAGTCTAATGATGACTAATCATTATCAAGTCTAATGATGACTAATCATTTTTAGGTCTAATGATGACTAATCATTATTAAGTCTAATGATGACTAATCATTATTAAGTCTAATGATGACTAATCATTTTTAGGTCTAATGATGACTAATCATTTTTAGGTCTAATGATGACTAATCATTATTAAGTCTAATGATGACTAATCATTATCAAGTCTAATGATGACTAATCATTAAGTCTAATAATGACTAATCATTATTAAGTCTAATGATGACTAATCATTTTTAGGTCTAATGATGACTAATCATTATTAAGTCTAATGATGACTAATCATTTTTAGGTCTAATGATGACTAATCATTATTAAGTCTAATGATGACTAATCATTTTTAGGTCTAATGATGACTAATCATTTTTAGGTCTAATGATGACTAATCATTATTAAGTCTAATGATGACTAATCATTTTTAGGTCTAATGATGACTAATCATTTTTAGGTCTAATGATGACTAATCATTTTTAGGTCTAATGATGACTAATCATTTTTAGGTCTAATGATGACTAATCATTATTAAGTCTAATGATGACTAATCATTTTTAGGTCTAATGATGACTACTCATTATTAAGTCTAATGATGACTAATCATTTTTAGGTCTAATAATGACTAATCATTATTAAGTCTAATGATGACTAATCATTTTTAGGTCTAATAATGAATAATCATTATTAAGTCTAATGATGACTAATCATTTTTAGGTCTAATAATGACTAATGATTATTAACTTAATAATCATTAGTCATTATTAGACTTAATATTATGTCTAATAATGACTAATCGTTTCCTTTGGGGGTGTTCCACAATTTGAACGAAGGTGAATCTTTAAGCCCCGCCTTCACCCATCTCCCCCCAAATAATCTAACCCTAATCCTCAACCTCCAGGGAACAAATAACACCATATTTCATAATAAATAAAAAACCCTATTAAACTAATCACTAAAATAAAAAATAAACAGGTTATAACAAAGTATTGTTTACATTCTGTATTAAAAAGATAAAGAAAACAAAAAGTCAGTTATTGAAAGTTCTACTTCACATAATTATCATTTTTAATTTTAGTTTAGGTTACATATCTAATGCATTCTAATAATTGAATTATCTTTTAATTTCTGCTACAGTTTTAGGCTTTTCATGATTACTTTATTTATTTCTTTGTAGGCGTTTGGTTTAGTGTTAATAATCTTTATTATCAATGAAAAAAGCCTTTTTAACTGTTATGACTCTTTGACACTAAAAAGCTTCATCATTCATTAACATTAAAAAACTTTAAAATTATGTATTTTTTTCTCTAATTTTTTGCCCTATGCTCCTGTAAGATATAATACACAATTATAAACTAGTTTTATTATATACACAATAAACATTAGCCTTTTCTTATTTGTTCTTAGATGTTTAACTCCTGATGGACTGTAATTAATTCATTAATTAATGTAAACTGAAGAAAAAGGAGATGTAATGATAAAAAACACTTCCTGGTGCGTCACATGGTGCTGATCCTAAAGTTCTACCTGCTTGTTTATTACATCATATGTAAAGTATGGCGTGACGTGTGCTAAAGTTGAAGCTCAGGTGAAATGTCTTGTCAGGACATTGTTGGAAGCTGTTTTCCTGCCAGGCATGTCCGTGGGCAGCTCTGAAGTCAGAGCTCCAACAATCTGCTGGTCAGCAGAACGTGATAGCGACAGGTGCAGCCAACCAGAATAGGCGTTTAGGAAAACCCCTCCGCTCGCCGACGTGGAGGCCATGAAAAGGAAGCAGAAAAAAAAAGAAAGTGTTAGAAAAGCATCCTGAAAATAACTAAAGTAAAGATTAAGAGCCATGTACAATAAGGAAAGATTAATAATAATAATATAGAAGTAAATATTCAACACGTTAAAGTAAAAAGTTAAAGGACAGAAAAAAAACTACTGAAGTCTTGAGTCAAGAACCACAAAATAACATAAAAATACACAAAAGTTAGTCCAAAAACACATAAATGACAAAATAAAAGACACAATGAGAACTATGTAATATACAAAATGACTGTAACAATATACAGAACTTACACAATGAAAAACACAAACCTTTGATTTTTCCTGTATTAATGTTTAGAGTAGTTTTATAAAATAAGTGTTAATAACTTTGGTCAGTGTGTGTGTGTCTGTCTGTTTGTGTGTTCGTGTGTGTGTGTGTGTGTGTGTGTGTGTGTGTGTGTGTGTGTGTGTGTGTGTGTGTGTGTGTGTGTTCTTCCCCTCTCTTCACTCACTGAGCTGCATTCAGTGGTGTGGGCGGGCCCTCGTGATTGACAGGCACTGACATGCCCACTTTGTATAATTTTAAATATTTAGCTTTAGACTCAGTGAGTGACGTAACCTTTAGATTTAAATTTAACAGATTTACATCTAACATTATTTAGATTTTAAAAAATTATAATAATTTGTTTATTTATTCAAGAGACAATGCATATTAAAATCAAGAAAATGTTAAAAAAAAAACATGTACCTGTGAAAAGGCAGGATTGTGGCCAAAGCTACTATGTTTAACATTTACATTTAGATTTTTTTTCATGTGTACACATTTTAACAGTGATATAGAACATGCTTTTTTATTTCTGTCGCCAAAAAAAAAAGAGAAAAAATTCAGCTAAATATGGAAAATATGTTGCTATGCTATGAAAAAGTAACCGTGTTTTCACATAAAAGTGGCGTTAACTCTGTTGTAGAGACATTAAATATTAAACTGTGTGTCCGTCATTGAGGTTAAAGCAGGAAACACAGAGCCAACGTTTTTAGATGATATCAGAGCAGGTTTGGCTTCAAAGCCAGTAGTAATGAGGTCACATCCTGTTAGCTTTAGCTGCACAGAGAAGCTTCAGGAAGCTGCTCACACTGAGTGAGGAATCAAAGGAGCAGCTGAGAATGTGTTTATCGCTGTATTTACATCAGGCAGTGCAAAGGCCACACGCTGAAGCAGCAACACATTACTGACAGTTAGCGTTAGTTAGCTGCAGCTCTGTGGTCGTGCACTGAGACACGTGTGAGGACCAAGTCATAGTTTGTTCTGTGCACTGTTTGGAAGCAGATCAAAAATACAAAACAAGAACAAAAACACACAAAATGACATAAACATACATACTATAGTTCTAGATATGTTTACATACACGGACCCCAGGACCCCTAATAATAATAATATCTTTATTTTTATATAGTGTTTTTAAAAAACTTTACAATGAATGTAAAGATGATAAAAAGAAAAGAATATGTGTAATAATAAGTGTGTGTGTGTGTGATACAGGATGATCAGGTGGTCCTCCAGTGCACCGCCTCCGTCCTGAAGGAGCAGATCAAACTGTGTCTGTCCTGTGAAGGGTTCGGGAACCGCCTGTGCTTCCTGGAGACCACGTCCAACGCTCAGGTCAGACCCTGGGATCCACCCCCACCTCCATCTTGTCCCGCTAACCTTACTTTGAAAACCCTGTGCTGTGCAGAATGTTCCTCCAGACCTGGCCATCTGCACCTTCATCCTGGAGCAGTCTCTGTCAGTGCGAGCACTGGTGGAGATGTTGGCCAACACGGTGGAGATGACGGAGGTAGGAGGTCCCCACAAAGGTTCATACACGTGACTTTATATATTTAATAACTCTCTACGTGTAGACATCATGAAATGTGTTCATTAGGGCTATTTTTAGAAATACGACACAGATTGTAAAAACTCCATGGGTACGGTGTACATTTAGCTTTACACTTGGTGACCGTTTTAATATTTAGATTTAGATTCAATTTAACATTTAGATTCATATGAAATATTTACATTTATTTTTCATGTGTACACATTTCAGGTGTACAATTGAAGACATCCTCATAGTGAGGTATCAGGGTAACCTCTGTCATTTGTCACACTAAACGGACTCATGACTCAGCAAAACCTTCGTCAAATAAAGGATTTTCTTTTTTACTTTGGGGCTTTTATTTTGAAATGGTAGCCTCTTCAACCACACATTACAAAACCAAACGTATACGTTAGCATTAGCATCATTCCTTCTCATGTGATAACGACCCTCCCTTTGCTTTGTGCTGAGCAGACGCTCCACTTGGACAGATGGGTACGTCTCTAACGTTCTAGGTTCACGTCTCGTTTGTCATCTTTAAATCTGTCTTTGCATCTGGTTCACATTCAGGGTGAGGGTTAGCTTTAGTTAGTGTATTTAAAGCATTATTTACAGTAACAACATTCACTCACATCACCTGCTCATTACATTAACGCTGTAATTATCATCTAAATTCTATCATTGATAAATATAAACCTCATCGACGTTGATTGTTTAGTGTTTGGTTTTTGTTTAAGGATGTTTCTTTAAAAGGATCCTTTACTAATGTGTCCTAAAACCTTTTAAATGTCCTTATTAGTAGATCTATGTCTAACAAAACACATTATTATGCACCATATTTGATTTAATAACTTTTAAAAATAAGACTACTTTACAGTTTTAGAGTCTGTGTTCCTCCATCTTTAAATCATGTGATTGATGATGTCACACGGCCCCACTGCCTGTAAACATCACATTGTTTTCTATTGGAGTGAAACATTCAGCCTGATTTATTGATGATTTAGTAGATTTATAGATTATTTAGTAGATTTATAGATTATTTATTAGATTTATAGATTATTTAAAAGCCTTTTCAGGCAAAATGACAACTTGTGCTGCTTTTGCTCAGTTAAATAATGTTACGGTGAAATTTACGGTTACCTCGTCTTTGACTTGAAAACACACTCTGTGGTGATAAATGATGAAGACCAGACAGGAGAGATGATGAAGTAATAAAAAATGATTTAATCTAAACTAAATAAAAAAGTACAAAGTGGGATAGACAAAGCAGTGGTCTCCTCTGGCCAGAGGAGAGACACGAAGAAGCAGGAGAAGAAGAAGGAGAAGGGCCCAAAAGTTCCTTTCACACACATTTATACCCCACTGCCCCCCCCCCCCCCCCCCTTCCACAGACAACAAAGAAGAGACCAGGGGGGGAAGGTCAGTCTGCCGGAGGTGACACCTTCGATGTCGGGGTGAAAGTTAGATGTGTGTGTGTGTGTGTGAGTGAGTGTGTGTGTATGTGAGTGAGTGTGTGTGTATGTGTATATGATGTGTGTGTGTGTGTGTAATGGCTACCCCCAAGAAGAAGAAGAAGAAGAAGAAGAAGAAGAAGAAGAGAAAACAGGCACAGAGTTAAAAAACAAATTATCCCCTTAATCATACACACATGACAAATATAAATGTATCATTAAACATTATTAGATAATTTGCTACGACAATAATCAGGAAAAATTAAAGATGTTGATATAAACCTCTTTTGTTTACGGAAAGAGGATAAAAAAAGATAACAGCTGTGACTCGAAAAATAATCTTTGACCACAAGGAGCAAAAGTTTCAACTTTGTGGGTAGTAGACAATGAAGCAGAGAAAAAGAGCTCTCCTAAGGGACCTTTAGTCTTCCTTAAACAGTGTGCTGACACGCTCTGATAGCTGAAGTTATCGAGTAAATCAAGGACAATTGAAGACACAAAAACCCTGAGGATAGAAGTACTTTTGGCAGTAATCCTTCAACAATATAGATTACATAGATCATTTTTCAGGTCACAATTGTGTTTATCCTGTTTTGGTAAACAAAAGACATCAGTGTCATTAACTTTTCCTGATTACTTAGAGCAACCAAAAGTGGAAAAATCTACTAAATGATCTATAAATCTACTAAATAATCTATAAATCTACTAAATAATCTATAAATCTAATAAATAATCTATAAATCTATTAAATAATCTATAAATCTACTAAATGATCTATAAATCTAATAAATAATCTATAAATCTACTAAATGATCTATAAATCAGGCTGAATGTTTCACTCCAATAGAAAACAATAGGATGTTTACAGGCAGTGGAGCCGTGTGACATCATCAATCACATGATTTAAAGATGGAGGAACACAGGCTCTAAAACTGTAAAGTAGTCCTATTTTTAAAAGTTAATAAAAATAAATATAGTGCATAATGATGTGTTTATTAGACATAGATCTACTAATAAGAACATTTAAAAGGTTTTAGGACACATTTGTAAAAACAGTGGAGGATCATTTTAAGATTGTGCTTTATTTATTTTACACTTATACAGTTTTTTTAGGCTTTTGTTTCATTTAAAAAAATAAATAAATTATGAATTCCACTCTCGTTTTTACTAGTAAACTGATAATAATAATAATAATTATTATTATTATTTTAAAAGCACCTTTCAGGCCACACAAGGACACTTTACAATAAAAGCAGAAAAATAAAAACTGTGCAATACATTAAAAACAGTATAATACAAAGAAGAACAGAAAAGAAAAAGTTTGATCGAGTTTGATAGTTTCATGCATTTCTGACTGGCCACAATAAAAAACAATAATATTTGTCCCTATAGTAAATAAATATAAACTAAATGCAAACAAAGGCAAAATAACTAGAACTGTGAGGAAAATGTTCAGCATTTTTATCGAAAGAATCGCGAAAAAATGTTTCTCAAAACTCAACATACATAGTGTTAGCCCCACACACACACACACACACACACACACACACACACACACCACCTGTCTGATTCAAGCCTGGTGTTAACTCAGACTAAAGCTGAACAAACGTGCCCCCGACTCATAGCAAAGGATTATGGGTACTTAACCGCTGACATAAGGGCTTAGTTTTGTCTTCCTGTTACTACTATAAATGAGCTCTAAGGTTTATTTAATTCACGCCTCCCTCAACATTTGTTTTCACTTCACACGTCTTCATTAGGACATGGCTCAATTTCAAAATAAAGCTCTGTTCTAATATTAACATGCTCCAAAAACAACACACAAAATGAATCCGAAAACAGACGAAATGACAAAAAAACACAAAACATGACTCGAGATATGCAAAACAACAACACCATAAATACACAAAATGAATCAAAAACACATAAAAATAACATAGAAAATACACAAAATGACAACACACCTGCAAAACAACATCATAACCCAAAATGAATCTAAAAACACTCAAAATGATAATAGAATTACACACACCCTTTGTTCAGATATATCTTTATTCTATATTCTGACATTCTAATAACGTTATATATAATCATGTGGAGCATGTTGTCAGACTTTAAATGTTCTGCTCTCAGTCGTCCCAGGGTGGAGGCCATCGCACTCTGCTCTACGGGCACGCCATCCTGCTGAGACACCACCACTCTGGCATGGTAGGAGAGTCCTTATTATATCTATAACACTGTTATTATATCTATAGCACCGTTATTACATCTATAACACCGTTATTACATCTATAGCACCGTTATTACATCTATAGCACCGTTATTATATCTATAGCATCGTTATTACATCTATAACACTGTTATTATATCTATAACACGTTATTATATCTATAACACCGTTATTATATCTATAACACTGTTATTATATCTATAACACTGTTATTATATCTATAACACTGTTATTATATCTATAGCATCGTTATTATATCTATAACACTGTTATTATATCTATAGCATCGTTATTACATCTATAACACTGTTATTATATCTATAACACTGTTATTATATCTATAGCATCGTTATTATATCTATAACACTGTTATTATATCTATAGCATCGTTATTACATCTATAACACTGTTATTATATCTATAACACGTTATTATATCTATAACACCGTTATTATATCTATAACACTGTTATTATATCTATAACACTGTTATTATATCTATAACACTGTTATTATATCTATAGCACCGTTATTATATCTATAACACTGTTATTATATCTATAGCACCGTTATTATATCTATAACACCGTTATTATATCTATAGCACCGTTATTATATCTATAGCACCGTTATTATATCTATAGCACCGTTATTACATCTATAACACTGTTATTATATCTATAGCACCGTTATTATATCTATAGCACCGTTATTATATCTATAGCACCGTTATTACATCTATAACACTGTTATTATATCTATAGCACCGTTATTACATCTATAACACAGTTATTATATCTATAGCACCGTTATTATATCTATAGCACCGTTATTACATCTATAACACAGTTATTATATCTATAGCACCGTTATTATATCTATAACACCGTTATTATATCTATAACACCGTTATTATATCTATAGCACCGTTATTACATCTATAACACCGTTATTATATCTATAGCACCGTTATTATATCTATAACACAGTTATTATATTTATAACAGTGTTATTATATCTATAGCACCGTTATTATATCTATGACACCGTTATTATATCTATAGCACCGTTATTATATCTATGACACCGTTATTATATCTATAGCACCGTTATTATATCTATAACACTGTTATTATATCTATAGCACCGTTATTACATCTATAACACAGTTATTATATCTATAGCACCGTTATTATATCTATAACACCGTTATTATATCTATAGCACCGTTATTACATCTATAACACCGTTATTATATCTATAGCACCGTTATTATATCTATAACACAGTTATTATATTTATAACAGTGTTATTATATCTATAGCACCGTTATTATATCTATGACACCGTTATTATATCTATAGCACCGTTATTATATCTATGACACCGTTATTATATCTATAGCACCGTTATTATATCTATAACACTGTTATTATATCTATAGCACCGTTATTACATCTATAACACCGTTATTATATCTATAGCACCGTTATTATATCTATAGCACCGTTATTATATCTATAACACCGTTATTATATCTATAACACCGTTATATATCTATAGCACCGTTATTATATCTATATCACCGTTATTATATCTATAGCACCGTTATTATATCTATGACACCGTTTTTATATCTATAGCACCGTTATTATATCTATAGCACCGTTATTATATCTATAACACCGTTATTATATCTATAACACCGTTATATATCTATAGCACCGTTATTATATCTATATCACCGTTATTATATCTATAGCACCGTTATTATATCTATGACACCGTTATTATATCTATAACACCGTTTTTATATCTATAGCACCGTTATTATATCTATAGCACCGTTATTACATCTATAACACAGTTATTATATCTATAGCACCGTTATTACATCTATAACACCGTTATTATATCTATAGCACCGTTATTATATCTATAGCACCGTTATTACATCTATAACACCGTTATTATATCTATAACACCGTTATATATCTATAGCACCGTTATTATATCTATATCACCGTTATTATATCTATAGCACCGTTATTATATCTATAACACCGTTATTATATCTATAGCACCGTTATTATATCTATAACACCGTTTTTATATCTATAGCACCGTTATTATATCTATAGCACCGTTATTACATCTATAACACAGTTATTATATCTATAGCACCGTTATTATATCTATAACACCGTTATTATATCTATAACACCGTTATTATATCTATAGCACCGTTATTACATCTATAATACCGTTATTATATCTATAGCACCGTTATTACATCTATAATACCGTTATTATATCTATAGCACCGTTATTACATCTATAGCACCGTTATTATATCTATAACACCGTTATTATATCTATAGCACTGTTATTATATCTATAACACCGTTATTATATCTATAGCACCGTTATTATATCTATAGCACCGTTATTACATCTATAACACAGTTATTATATCTATAGCACCGTTATTATATCTATAACACCGTTATTATATCTATAGCACCGTTATTATATCTATAGCACCGTTATTATATCTATAGCACCGTTATTACATCTATAACACTGTTATTATATCTATAGCACCGTTATTATATCTATAACACCGTTATTATATCTATAACACCGTTATTATATCTATAGCACCGTTATTACATCTATAACACCGTTATTATATCTATAGCACCGTTATTATATCTATAACACAGTTATTATATTTATAACAGTGTTATTATATCTATAGCACCGTTATTATATCTATAGCACCGTTATTATATCTATAACACCGTTATTATATCTATAACACCGTTATTATATCTATAGCACCGTTATTACATCTATAACACCGTTATTATATCTATAGCACCGTTATTATATCTATAACACAGTTATTATATTTATAACAGTGTTATTATATCTATAGCACCGTTATTATATCTATAGCACCGTTATTATATCTATAACACCGTTATTATATCTATAACACCGTTATTATATCTATAGCACCGTTATTACATCTATAACACCGTTATTATATCTATAGCACCGTTATTATATCTATAACACAGTTATTATATTTATAACAGTGTTATTACATCTATAGCACCGTTATTACATCTATAATACCGTTATTATATCTATAGCACCGTTATTACATCTATAGCACCGTTATTATATCTATAACACCGTTATTATATCTATAGCACTGTTATTATATCTATAACACCGTTATTATATCTATAGCACCGTTATTATATCTATAGCACCGTTATTACATCTATAACACAGTTATTATATCTATAGCACCGTTATTATATCTATAACACCGTTATTATATCTATAGCACCGTTATTATATCTATAGCACCGTTATTATATCTATAGCACCGTTATTACATCTATAACACAGTTATTATATCTATAGCACCGTTATTATATCTATAACACCGTTATTATATCTATAACACCGTTATTATATCTATAGCACCGTTATTACATCTATAACACCGTTATTATATCTATAGCACCGTTATTATATCTATAACACAGTTATTATATTTATAACAGTGTTATTATATCTATAGCACCGTTATTATATCTATGACACCGTTATTATATCTATAGCACCGTTATTATATCTATGACACCGTTATTATATCTATAGCACCGTTATTATATCTATAGCACCGTTATTACATCTATAACACCGTTATTATATCTATAGCACCGTTATTATATCTATAGCACCGTTATTATATCTATAACACCGTTATTATATCTATAACACCGTTATTATATCTATAACACCGTTATATATCTATAGCACCGTTATTATATCTATAGCACCGTTATTATATCTATAGCACCGTTATTACATCTATAACACAGTTATTATATCTATAGCACCGTTATTACATCTATAACACCGTTATTATATCTATAGCACCGTTATTATATCTATAGCACCGTTATTACATCTATAACACCGTTATTATATCTATAACACCGTTATATATCTATAATACCGTTATTACATCTATAACACAGTTATTATATCTATATCACCGTTATTATATCTATATCACCGTTATTATATCTATAGCACCGTTATTATATCTATAACACCGTTATTATATCTATAGCACCGTTATTATATCTATAACACCGTTTTTATATCTATAGCACCGTTATTATATCTATAGCACCGTTATTACATCTATAACACAGTTATTATATCTATAGCACCGTTATTATATCTATAACACCGTTATTATATCTATAGCACCGTTATTACATCTATAATACCGTTATTATATCTATAGCACCGTTATTACATCTATAATACCGTTATTATATCTATAGCACCGTTATTATATCTATAGCACCGTTATTACATCTATAACACAGTTATTATATCTATAGCACCGTTATTATATCTATAACACCGTTTTTATATTGATGACACCGTTATTATATCTATGTGTTATTAAACTATCTATAACTCTGTGTTATTATACTATCTATAACAATGTTATTATAATATCTATAACTTTGTGTTATTATAATATCTATAACACTGTGTTATTATAATATCTATAACTCTGTTATTATACTATCTATAACACTGTGTTATTATACTATCTATAACACTATGTTATAATATCTATAACTTTGTGTTATTATAATATCAATAACACTGTGTTATTATAATATCTATAACTCTGTTATTATAATATCTATAACACTGTGTTATTATCATATCTATAACTCGTTATTGTTTGTACCGTAGTATCTGAGCTGTTTGACCACATCGCGCTCGCTCACAGACAAGTTGGCCTTTGACGTGGGTTTACAAGAAGACTCCATAGGTGAGGACGTTGAGACACTGATAAAAAGGTTTAATTTGTGACATCACATCCTGTTTGTTGACCTGAGAGCAGCTTAGATCAGCTGACAACATCTTATGAACCTGTGGGTGTATCAGTTTAACTGGTGATCATTATAACTGGTGACAGGTCACAGCAGAAGTAACTTCATCTGAACCACTTTTTAAAAATAATAATAAAAAAACGTAAAATATGACTGAATAAAATTATATTTTTATTTTATCTATATATATATATATACATAGATATATATATATATAGATATATAATTCAAGGTTTCATGGATTTTTGATCGTCATAGAAGGAAATAACGTCCCCAAGTTCCCTGTTAAGCCCCTTTAGAGTAAAAGAATAATAGTATAAAGGAATAAAAACAGAAAAATACCAGTAATAAAAATAAAATACATAGTAAATAATACAAATATACAATTATATACAAAACAGTAGTGACAATATCACAGGAATACTGTAGATATAGAGTGCATGAAGAAGCAGAAAGCTCAAAGAGCTTAAATGATTAATATAATTTTTCAAATTAAAACACCACATACAATCTCTAGCAACTGTATTCTAAACTTTCTCAAATATAAATGTAGGTTAAATAAAAAGTGTGAAAACATCTGAGCTGGTGTGTATTGTCAGTTAGTATTTGTAACAGTATAACAAACAATATTAAAAAACAAACTAATAATTAATTTAATTGAAGTCAGCAGAGCAGCGCTGACTTTTAATATCTTGTGTATTTAGTGTTTAAAGCAGGTGTTGCTGCGTAGTGGTCGTAGTGAAATGTTGTGGTTGTTTCCTCTGAAGGTGAAGCCTGTTGGTGGACCATCCACCCAGCATCAAAGCAGAGGTCAGAGGGTGAGAAGGTCCGAGTGGGTGATGACCTCATCCTGGTCAGTGCGTCCTCTGAGAGATACCTGGTACGATTCTACACAACGTTGCACTTATCAGCACTCATTTATCCTCATTTATCCACATTTATCCACATTTATCCTCATTTATTCTCATTTATCCTCATTAATTCTCATTTATCCACATTTATCCACATTTATTCTCATTTATCCTCATTAATTCTCATTTATCCTCATTTATCCTCAATTATCCTCATTTATTCTCATTTATCCTCATTTATCTTCATTTATCCTCATTTATTCTCATTTATTCTCATTTATCTTCATTTATTCTCATTTATCCTTATTTATTCTCATTTATTCTCATTTATCTTCATTTATCCGCATTTATTCTCATTTATCCTCATTTATCCTCATTTATTCTCATTTATTCTCATTTATCCTCATTTATCTTCATTTATCCTCATTTATCTTCATTTATCCACATTTCGCCTCATTTATCCTCATTTAGCCTAATTTATTCTCATTTATTCTCATTTATTCTCATTTATTCTCATTTATCATCATTTATCCGCATTTATTCTCATTTATCTTCATTTATCCTCATTTACTCTAATTTATCCACATTTATCCTCATTTATTCTAATTTATCCACATTTATCCTCATTTATCTTCATTTATCCTCATTTATTCTAATTTATCCACATTTATCCTCATTTATCCTCATTTATCCACATTTATCCTCATTTATCCTAATTTTTCTTCATTTATCATCATTTATCCACATTTATCCTCATTTATCCTCATTTATCCACATTTATTCTCAATTATCCTCATTTATCCTCATTTATCTTCATTTATCCTCATTTATCCACATTTATCCTCATTTTTCCTCATTTATCTTCATTTATCCACATTTATCCTCATTTATCCTCATTTTTCTTCATTTATCATCATTTATCCTCATTTATCCTCATTTATCTTCATTTATCCACATTTATCCTCATTTATCCTCATTTTTCTTCATTTATCATCATTTATCCACATTTATCCTCATTTATCCTCATTTATCTTCATTTATCCTCATTTATTCACATTTATCCTCATTTATCCTCATTTATCCACATTTATCCTCGTTTATCCACATTTATCCTCATTTATCCTCATTTATCTTCGTTTGTCCTCATTTATTTTCATTTATCCACGTTTATCTTCATTTATCCTCATTTATCCAAGAGTTGTCCCTTTTCTGTGTTTATTGTCCCTTCAGCCAATGTCACCTATATTTCATCACATTACTGATTACTGCAGCACATTTGTAATCAGGAACTATTTAGATTTAAAAGTATGAATGAGGTCCTATTTCCTCCGTACAGCCCCCAGTGATGAGACGTTCTGTGCCGAGCGCACGTTGTACGCTCTGATGTGAACGTTTGAACGGTTGATAAATGAAGGTCATCGTCTCTCAACGTGTTCCCGACACCATCTATGTGCATGTGTGCTGAGCGATTGCCGTCAACTGACACTCCCAGTCGTCATCCTGGAACACTTGACATTTGTTGCCTCATCTTTCTCCTGTATCAACGAGTTATTGTTACAACTGTTGTGGAACAATTAGTGATCATGGTACTTTGTGAGTGACTGGTTTCTGAGAGGGGCTGGTCCTTACGGGAGATTTTTAAAGAAAACTATAGAAAGAATGTGTGTCTATGGTGCCCGGCAAGGGACATGGATGAGATTAAAAAAAGGGGATAATTAAGTCGGGGGCACGAGATATTAACATAGATGGTGCAGATGGAGAGCGCGCCCCGAGACGCCCAACCCACAGACCCACCCCTGCCCCGGCACGGGACCCGGTGCACCCAGCCAGCAGACCATCCGCTCCCGACGCTGGTCCGACAGGCCAATAGTCACATGTTCTGATAGTCACTAAATGATGTCATACTCCTTGCTTAACCTTTGTCCTTGTCTGCTATACTTTAAAAGTGTTGAGCTGTCGTACGAGTAACGATTACAAGTGTTACGGTTGGTTTAGTGACCATGTTAGATTGTGACTGGTTTCTGTTTCCTGTCCTCAGCATCTGTCCTACGCCAGTGGAGACCTGATGGTGGACGCCTCCTTCATGCAGACCCTGTGGAACATGAACCCCATCAGTTCAGGATGCGAGTTAGCTGAGGGTACGAACTTCCTGAGTTAACCAATGAGGAGCTTTAAATCTGAGCAGTTTTCTGTCCCTCTGACAGGGTTTCTGACCGGGGGTCACGTGCTCAGGCTGTTCCACGGCCACATGGACGAGTGTTTGGCCATCGCTACACCTGAGGAAGGAGAAGAAAAACGCAGGTGGGATGAGAACAATAAACCCTCAAACTAAATGAAATAAGGTATAAATACAAAGTATTGACTCCTGTTTATTGGTCCAGGCTGGCTCACTATGAGGGCGGGGCTGTTTGCAGCCAGGCTCGGTCCCTGTGGAGGTTGGAGCCTCTGAGAATCAGGTGAACATCACTTACCATGACACACTGATCTGTTTTTAGTCGTTTTGTTTGGGTTATTTAGTTATTATTTAGTTATTCACAGTCTTAAACTATTGTTTAACTCTTGAGTTTTTTTTAAATTATTTCTTGTTGTGACTCCTCCCAGGAAGATGTAGATGGTAAAAAAGGTGTAGTTTGGAAAAAAGGTCTTTGTTGAAACTGACTTGCAAAAAAATGCAAAGTTTATTAAAACAAGCAGAATCAAAAAACAGGGCAACCATAGACAGACGCCCTGTGAGAGCATCGGGGGTCAGATCATACTCATTGTTTTTATTTTTTATTATTATTTACCACATAAATACATCATATAATTCACAGTGTGTTACAGTAACAGCAGTAACTACCTTTAGGGGCTTCTTAATCTCCTTATCAATGTTTTAGATTATTATATAAAATGTTTATTTATGAAATATTTTTGACACTATATTCATAAACTCTATGGTTTTACATGATGAAGACAGTGTGAGTATCCAGTTTATTAGTGATGTTTGTGTTTCTGTAGCTGGAGCGGCAGCCACATGAAGTGGGGACAGTCGTTCCGTATCCGTCACATCACCACAGGTCGGTACCTGTGTCTGGACGAGGAGAAAGGCCTGATGGTGGTGGACCCAGAGAAAGCCAACACCAAACTCTCCGCATTCTGTTTCCGTGCTTCAAAGGTCAGGATTAGGATAATAATTATTACATGTATCATACACACACTTATTCACATAACATATTATATTTAGTTTGACTCTTTCCTTAAAGTCAGATTCAGTTGTTTGATGAGTAGCAGCTCTGAGCAGTGTTTCATGATAAACACCATCTAAGCCAGGCTTTAAAAACTGGTGGTCCGTGGACCACGTATGGCCCTCAGGATCATTTTGTGCAGCCTCCGAAGCAAATGCACAAAATCACTCCAAAAAAACACAAAATGGCACAATTTAAAATAATATATATTAATTTGACCTTGTCTGCTGTTAAAGGTCAATCTTTTTTATCATAACTATGCATGTTTTATCATTGCCATGAAATAAATAATAATCTACCTATAAAAGCAAGGGAGGTCTGTGTATGTGTGTGTGTGTGTGTGGCAAATATCTCCCTGACGTGGTACGAGTTCGACCTGAAACTCGGTCAACGGGTTCCAAGTAATTTGGTCATTTCAATTTTAATATTATTTCACTTCTGAACGGCCCTGAAATGAAACCTATTCAACTTTTGACCTCAGGGTGTGAGGGGGCGCTAGAGCACCATCTGTATCTATTTACTACACACCTCACTTCCTGTGTGTGCGTGAGCTCCTGTGGACTTCTCTTTTCTCTTTTGAGGAAAAATACTTTTTTACTGTTGTTTATTTGGTGATGACGTTTCAAAACGTTTATTTTCATGTTAGTTTGACTGTACGATATTTAGACCAGACAGACTCACCCTGAAGTTATTGACGACAAAGGCTGCTGTGTTGACAGATGTACATTTATCAGCAGCGTGTGTGTGTGAACCAACGGAGGAGATTAGTGTCCAAGCTAGAGAGTCACACACACACACACACACACACACACACACACACACACCGATCAGGTGCACTTCACCAGCGATCACTGTGTGTGTGTGTGTGTGTGTGTGTGTGTGTGTGTGTGTGTGTGTGTGTAACAGACCACCATTTAGTCCGTTACAGTCTGTGTAACGACACCCGTCCATTGGGTGGTAGTGACTGTGGTGTTATAGTCAGATCAGTAAACAGTGCTACATAGTGAAGGTCACCTGATGATTACTGCAGCTTCACTCACGTCACACCTGTTACTACACCTAACTACTGACAATAGATACATTTAGTGAACGTTAGACACACACACACACACTAAACAACAACAAAATGACTCAAAATACACTAAACTAAATACTTCTAATCCCACATGATTGTATACTTCCAATGGGCACTGTACATTACAGAAAAATACACCAAACGAAAAAATATAAAAATTAGTTTAGAAAAACAACACATTTATCATGTTGATGTCTCATAGAATTAAACCAGGGAAATTGCACATGCTATTTTACTTTGCACCTGCAAATTTACCCCTTTATAATGCTACAGAGTATGTTGTTATTATTATGCCCATAATTGACAACTCTTCTTAAGCTCCTCCCACTATATGAATACATACTTCAGACGGGCACTGTACTAGACTTAAAAAAAACATACATTTACAGAAAAATACACAAAATGACTCCTGATTCACACTACAATAGCAACAAAAACAATAATTATACAAAAATACACGACTCTAAAAAAACATACATTACAAAAAATTTAAATATAAAAACCGCAAACATTTATTCACAAAAAGACAACAGAAAGATACACGACTCCAAAAAACATACGTTACAGAAAAATACACCATACAAAAAAATATAAAAGTGATGATGAAGTCATGCACATGTCCCATAGAATTAAACCAGTGAATATACCCCTTATGCTCCCACATGAATACATACTTTTGACGGGCACTGTACTAGTAATAATGATAAAGAGAAGATATATAAAAAAAAAGAGGGCAGTGTTCCACCTGGGTGAGGGGGGAAAGGAATAGGGAAGAAGGAGTTTGGGTGGTACAATATAGAAAAATGCATAAAATGACAAAAAGATATCAAAAATAAACAAAATGACTCCATAAACGTACAAAACAGCAGAAATACACAAAACGATTATTATTAAAAAAAACCCAAAAAAACACACATAATGAATCGAAAACCTCACAGAACAGCATAAATAAATACAAAACAACAATAAAAAACAGAACAACCATTTGTCTTTCCTGTGAGCAGGAGAAGTCTGAGGTGGCTCAGAAGAGAGACGTAGAAGGGATGGGCATCCCTGAGATCAAGTACGGAGAGTCCATGTGCTTCGTGCAGCACGTGTCCTCTGGACTGTGGCTGACCTACGCTGCTCTGGACGCTAAGGCTGCACGTTTAGGGATGATGAAGAGGAAGGTAACGTAAACATTCAGACACAGAGCTTTCAGAAATAAAACTAAAGTCAAATAAATAAATAACCTGCACACTTTACAACCTGCCTTTACAGATTCATACGCAGATTATTGATGAAATTAATAAAATAAGATATATTACATAAATAAATAATAATAGATAAAATAAATAAGTAGAAAATAAATAATAATAATAATAATAATAAATAAAGAAATGAATAAAAGTAAATAGTTAAATAAACATAAATTTAAGAAAAAAAACATAAATAAATACATTTTAAAAATAATGAAAATAATCAATTAAAAGCAGGTTTTAGAAAGTTTCACTCATAATTGTTTGAATGATGAAGTCAAAGTGAATTGGACAGTGTGAGTACAAAGTACGTTTTGTGTATTTTTAGGTGATTCTGCACCAGGAGGGTCACATGGACGACGCTCTGACTGTTTCCCGGTCGCAAACAGAGGAGAGTCAGGCAGCGAGGATGATCTACAGCACCACGGGCCTCTTCAGACACTTCATCAGGTAAAGATCATCACTCAGGAACGTCCACCACACACACACACACACACACACACACACTCTGCATACTGTGATGTTGTGTTAACCAGGAGTTTGGACTCTCTGAGCGGGAAGAGCAAGTCCCCGATGGCGGTGTCTCTTCCTCTGGAGAGCGTCATCCTCTCTCTGCAGGATCTCATCTTCTACTTCCGTCCTCCTGAAGATGAGCTGGAGCACGAGGAGAAGCAGACCAAGCTGCGCTCGCTACGCAACAGACAGAACCTGTTCCAGGAGGAGGTGAGAACTCACTCACAGTTATGCTGCGCTCACACCGATACATATTCATGTCTGAAGCAAATATAAAAGCTCCACCAACTAGACTCACTTTGTTTTCACCATCAACTATGGAGGACATCAGTAAAACAATGTTCTTTACCTTCTGTGGAGGATGAAGAGCCGTCAAAATGTCAGCGTTCCTGATTCACCAGGTTAACCAGCGACGCATCAACTCCATGAGTTTCACTGTTTTCTTCAGGAGCAACAAATCCTTCCTGGAGCTCAGGGTGGTCACACACCACCACCATTATTTACTCCTCCGTGATTGAATGGTTGAAACGACCAGTGTCTGTGTTGACGTTCTGACGATATCGTCAACAAGGATTCTGATTGGTTTTCTCACCTGTGCGTCACATAGTGCTATTAAAAATATTGTGTGATTAATTAATTATGCTCTATGATTAATTCATCTAATTCATCTTTTTTTAATCTCACCTCAAAATTGCTGAGAAATGTCCTCAACTTCAGGTATTTACATTTAAATGACATTATTGTGGTAGATTGAAAACATTGTGTTTATAAAGTCATTTATTGTTTGTGACACGTTTCCATGTGAGACTATAAACCTTTAGTTTAGACCAGGGGTCTGCAACCTGCGGCTCTGGAGCCTCATGTGGCTCTTTGACTCTTTTGCAATGGCTCCTATAGCTTTAAAAAAACCTATTGAAATAAAGAGTTGTTATTTTCCTACAGAGGCTATTATTGATTAATGACAAATAAATTCAAGATATAACAATTTATTAACCTAAAATAAATCACGTTGTACAATGACTCAGCACATTCCTACAACATCTACAGACCATCAACTTTCCTCCACCTGTGACTAACCTTAAGTTTTAAATCCCTGGTAAGAAACTAAACCAACAAAAACACTATTTCTGGAAGAAAATACAGATTTTAATTGTGTGGGAACAGATTCATTTAACCACCAATGTACAGGTTAAATATGTATGTTTTATGTGTGGTAAGAAATGAGTAATTAGCATGTGTTGATCACATGATCATGTGTTATTATATTCATGTTACTTTTTGTAGCCCTTTAAATACATTAACTATAAATAATCTACTTTATAAACATTGTGTTCATGTAAACTGAGATGTGTAAGAATTTGAAGATGAAGATACTGTTTAGTTGTTATTTCTTGATGTTAATTTTTTTCATTTTATTTTAATCTGTTTTTAAGTTTCCATTTACATGATCAATATAAATCAAATCATGAAATCAAACATTATTCTATGTCATTTTAACTGTATAGAATTTCATTCACTGTATTGTCTTCATTGAGAAGGTTTTTTTTAATTTAATCCAGGTGAGATGAGACAAAAAGGTTGCCCTGTTTTAGACCATCAGGGAAATATTGATGTTTACTTTAGTCAATCTACAAATAATAGAAAATGTAAATGAAATAAAACATCAGGTTCATATGTAGTGCTATATGTTAGCTCATCATAAACAGTAAGATTTTATGATCAATATAATTAATGAACACCAAACTTGTTGTTTTTCTCTCCCCGTCATTTTGTCCAGTGCGTATTGTACGTGCCACTCTGTCTGTTGGCTCGTGTACCTTCTGAAGAAGCGCTAGCTGCTACATAGTTAGCATTGAGGTGAAAAAGCTACGCTGGAGGCTAGCAGACCTCTGCTGATCCACATTTTTTAAACTAAAATTAACGCCCACAAAGACTTCTCCTCTGCTTCTACCATAGTTGATGCATCAGTATTATGGTTATACTGGGAACGTGTGGAAAGAAAAAGGTTCTGCACTGTTTGTGGTGCAAAAAGAAACGATTAACGCGATTCTTTTTTTTTAGTGCACATTTTTCCTGTAATTAATTAATTGCAGTTCATGCGTTAAAGTGACAACCCTACACGAAGCATGCCATGGTCAACGCTCTTATGGCGCAGATCAAACCATGCCCCGCCCAACAGGAGAAGAATGATCCTCTCACAGCGTCTGTCCCGTTGACTTTATGTATCATCTGGTCGCACAAACATTTTGTGATGCATCCGGTGTGAACGCAGCATTAAGGGTGTAAGAAAAAATCGATTCAGCGATATATCGCGATATTTCACAGCGTGATTATAAGATCAGTTCAAATCAGTTTGTAATCATGTTTTTTTTTAACGGAAACATTTAACTGGACTAAAATATGCACAGCACATCAACACCTATCACTAGGTGAACACATTGGATGCTTCACTCCTCAATTTTAGCTTTATTTTCATTTTTTTTTTAAAGAATTTAAGAACTTAACAGAATCAGTCAGTTTGATAAACATAGCACTTGTTTTTGATATTTGTACTTGAATTACAGTTAGTTAACATTTACTTGTTCTCATAAGTTTAAAAGAAATGAAATAAATTGTATTTCATACCATTTTGTACTTTTTAATTCTGTAAAGGTGAAGTTTGTAATTATTGATATTGCGATATATCATATTGTTCAGTATGGGGATATATCGTATCGTCAGATTCATGGCAATGCACACCTCTACTGTTCATATCTATAATTACATGTAATGTGTTTCCTGTGATATTTAAAGCACTTTTGGGCCCACCTGGACCCCCTGGTGACCCAGGTTTGGCCCTCAGACCATATATTTGTCCCCTGTGGTGTAATGAATCTGTGTTAAACAGGGAATGATCACCATCGTGTTGGAGTGCATCGACCGTCTGAACGTGTACAACACTGCTGCTCATTTCTCTGAGTTTGCCGGGGAAGAAGCTGCTGAGTCATGGAAGGAAATCGTCAACCTGCTGTACGAGCTCCTGGGTAACGGAAGCAACCGTAAAGACGCAGTGGTACATTACAGGAAGTGACACTAACACTGCTGTTTGTCAGCCTCTCTGATCAGAGGGAATCGCTCCAACTGTGCTTTGTTCTGTGACAACCTGGACTGGCTCGTCAGCAAACTGGACCGCCTGGAGGCGTCGTCAGGTACCGACCAACGAGTCCATCCATAACACCTTCATCCTGACTTTAATTCATCACATAAGGAACCGTTCACAACCTGGTATTCATCTTTTTTCATTCACGATATAACAAAGGTTTCCAGGTCTAACATATAACAATAATTTAAAGTCTACTGTATTTTAATGTATAGCTTACGTTAACTTTCACACCTACTGCCCCCTTCTGACAGAAAGAGGTACTGTATTCATCACTCAATGTTCCTTCAATCTTTATCACATTTCATACTTGTTACATGGTTAATAATCTAAATAAGAGTGTTAAAAGTGTGAAATAATAGGTATAATTTTATAGATTTATATATATATATAACTTTATATTTATATATATTTAATTTGATATATATTCATGTTTTATTAATTTATTTTCATATTTTTATTTTATATATATTTTTATTTTATTTAAAATATCTATAAATTTTTTTTTTTTTTTCAAATTTAGATTTTATTAATTTAATTTAATAATTTTGGAGATGAGGTTCTGCCCCAGGTGGAGGAGTTCAAGTACCTCGGGGTCTTGTTCACGAGTGAGAGAAGGATGGAGCGAGAGATCGACAGGTGGATTGGTGCGGCGTCTGCAGTGATGCAGAGTCTGCACCGGTCCGTCATTGTAAAGAGGGAGCTGAGCCAAAAAGCAAAGCTCTCTATTTACAGGTCGGTCTACGTTCCAACCCTCACCTATCGTCATGAACTTTGGGTCATGACCGAAAGAACAAGATCACGGGTACAAGCGGCTGAAATGAGTTTCCTCCGTAGGGTGGCTGGGCTCTCCCTTAGAGATAGGGTGAGAAGCTCAGTCATTCGGGAGGGGCTCAAAGTAGAGTCGCTGCTCCTCCGCATCGAGAAGAGCCAGATGAGGTGGCTCGGGCACCTAATTAGGATGCCCCCTGAACGCCTCCCTAGTGAGGCGTTCAGGGCACGTCCCTCCGGAAGGAGGCCCCGGGGAAGACCCAGGACACGCTGGAGAGACTATGTCTCTCGGCTGGCCTGGGAACGTCTCGGGGTCCCCCCGGAAGAGCTGGAGGAAGTGGCTGGGGAGAGGGAAGTCTGGGCCTCCCTACTGAGGATGCTGCCCCCGCGACCCGGAAACGGCTAAGCGGGAGAAGATGGATGGATGGATGGATGGATGGATATTCATATATATCTTTATTTTATATATGTATATGTATTTAATTTAATTGATTTAATTTGATATATTTGTATATATATATATATATATTGCATTTGTATTAATATTATTACATTTTTCAGGTGATTTTTTTTTGCTATAATATAATGTAAAGTTCATAGAATCATGAAATGTAAAGAAAAAGCTGGTTAATTAATACCAAAGGCTGATGATTGTGTTTACACTCAGGTATTCTTGAGGTTCTGTACTGTGTCCTCATTGAAAGTCCTGAAGTTCTGAACATCATCCAGGAGAACCACATTAAGTCCATCATTTCACTGCTGGACAAACATGGACGGAACCACAAGGTGTGTCTGATGTTCTCCGTCGTCCCCCGGGTTCATTCCTCAGCAGAATAAATGTGTGTGTGCTTCAGGTGCTGGATGTGTTACGCTCTCTGTGTGTGTGTAACGGTGTCGCTGTGAGGTCCAACCAGAACCTGATCACTGAAAACCTGCTGCCGGGACGTGACCTGCTGCTGCAGACCAACATCGTCAACTATGTCACCAGGTACGTTATTTATTTATGGAGCGTAATCACTGAGGGTCTGCGTACGCGTACACAACACTTTATCTGAAGGATTTCAGTTAAACTCAGTTAAGTTGATTTAAGATTAAGTTAAGTTGAGTTGAGAAATGTTGGGTTGGCTTAATATAAGTTAAACTGAGTTGGGTTAGTTTAAGTTGAGCTAAGATTAGTTGAGTTGAGATAAGTTAGTTTGAGTTAAGAGAAGTTCAATTAAGTTGAGTTAAGAGATAAGTTAAGTTGGGTTTTAGTTTGGTTTTTATTAAGTTGAGCTAAGTTAAGTGAGTTGAGTTGAGGGACGTTGAGTAAACATAAGTTGGGTTAAATTAAGTTGAATTAAGATAAATTGAGTTTCGTTAAGTTAGGTCGGGATTTAATTAGGTTTAGTTGAGAAAAATGAAGGAAATAGTTGAGATGATGAATAATGTTCAGTGAAGTTCTAGAAAGATGTGATAATGAAGATGAGTTGAGTTAATACGTAATATGAGATAAGTTAAATGATTACACGGCTCTGAGAGCAGAGGAAATGATTGATGAAATAATCTTTATTATATATATATATATATATAAAATAGGGAGCATTGCTGCTGTATTTCTGATCATGTGACCACTTCATTGTGTTTCCTGTTTCCTGTGCACTCAGCGTGAGGCCCAACATATTCCTGGGGACGTGTGAAGGATCCACTCAGTATAAGAAGTGGTACTACGAGATGATGGTGGACCACGTGGAACCCTACGTGACGGCACAGGCCACTCACCTGAGAGTGGGCTGGGCCATGACGGAGGGCTACAGCCCCTATCCTGGGGGCGGAGAGGGCTGGGGGGGCAACGGAGTGGGAGACGACCTTTACTCGTACGCCTTCGATGGACTCCATCTGTGGTCGGGTAAGATGGGTTGGACCTCAGAGAGTTCAGTCTGGAGTTCACATTTGTTTTCTTCAAATTTCTTGTTTATCAGTGTCTGTAATTTTTTTCTTGATGTTTGAAACCCCTTCATGAAGTTCACTTTCCTCAAAGTCTGCAGGTCTCCAACAATATACTGTAAAAGCAGGTTGTCCAGCTGTAGCTGGGAGATAACGGCTACTGTATGTCGTTAGTATGATTTGGGTGGTTTTCTGTACAGTCACTCACACATACCTTGAAAGGCTTTAGTTCATTGTGTCATCTGAGCTTTGATGTTGACGTTGTGTACGGAGCTGCTTCTTGAAACACAGCGGGCATAAGATTTTTCCCACCTGGATCATCACTGACCTTTTCATAAAATGATTTTGAATAATCATATGAAGATACAGTATTAATCGTGGAGGCGGAGTCTGGGGTAGTGCTGCTGCCTTCCATTTGTTTTTGATGAGGCGTGCAGCGGTTCCACTCTGTGGTGGCTGCTGGTGCCAGATGTTTCCCCTACATACAGTATTAAGGCCTGTTTACGGTGTGGGTTAGCCGAGTTTTCACCTGGAAGGCTCTATGAAATCTCTCTGTTACTAATGTAACAACACATCATCAGTACGGCAGAACTAACCTGTCTCACCGTATACGGTCTAAACCCAGCTCACCTTCCACTGGAGATTTATTCCTATAACAAGGAGGGACTTTTTTCTTCCTACTGTCACTAAATCCTTCTTTCTTTGTTACTACGGACTTTATATTTTCTTCAGCGCTTTGCGATGACTTTGTGATATATAAATAAAGTTGTAATGAGCGCGCTCACAGTAACGTTCATCAGGCAGAAATACAGTACGTTCAGTTCACGTTCCCCCAAAATATGAATGAGTTCATGAACAAGCATTCACTGAACTCGTACAGGCACAACACTGCACACTAACACACACTAACAACACAACAACAACACAGATACGCAAAAAACACAAAATGACAACATAAATAAAAAATATGACACCAAAAACATACGTTTTACAGAAAAAATACTCAAAAAGACAACAACACACATACACAGAATAATGTTCTTTCTTGTATTAATGCTCAGATTTGTCATTATTCTAAATGCTGACACACACACACACACACAGAGCAGTGTGTAGTAACTAGTTGTTCCTCTGTCCTTCAGGCACGTTGGCTCGTCAGGTGGCATCGCCCACCGCTCACACGCTGGCAGCAGACGACGTGGTTAGCTGCTGTCTGGATCTCAGCGTTCCCAGCATCTCCTTCCGTATCAACGGCCATCCTGTTCAAGGAATGTTTGAGAACTTCAACGTGGACGGACTGTTCTTCCCCGCCCTCAGCTTCTCAGCAGGAGTCAAGTAAGAGACGCAGAACGTTCACAAACTCAAATCCACTATAACCAGTAAAAAACCAAAATACATCTTAATGTAAAAGTTAAATGTAAATCTAAAACCCAATTTCCAGTTATGTAAGCATACGCGTCCCCAGGCCCCGCGGGCTTGGCCCCCTAATAAACAAAAAACAACCACTGTACTGTGTTCTTTAACACAGGATGATACTAGCTTTGAGCTGGTGAAGCTAATGTAAACAAACCCACGCTGTGCACACGACTCACCAGCAAACAAATAAAGTAACAAGTTAAAGTTAAAGCTAACTTAAACTTCAGGAGAAGGCTGAGCCGTCACCGATAATTTCTTTCTTTTTAAAGACAAACCGTTGATCTGCTGAATAAGAGGCTACTTACCTTGTCAGCGTGTATCGGCGAGAACAAACACAAACCATATGCTGGGGGAGGCGGCCTGTGCCAACAGAGGTTGCTAATGGGTGGAGCTACCGCTATCCAAACACTCACCGTCGCTGCTCCTGGAGGGCGACTGCTCCGACCTATCACGGTCGTGGAGCTCCTAGCGACGGTGACACCTGAAGATATAAACGTCCTCCAGGTCATCCAGGGGTCATGGGTGACATTGTTGGTATACATACTCGCACTGCGCATGCGCAAAAGGGAATATTCAGTGCTTAAAGCGCCGCCCCTGGTGGTCAGCAGGGATGAAATAGAACGAGAAAGTCTTCGTTACTATGGCAACCATTGGATGTGTGAGTTATGTGAATGAAGCATCCCTTGACTAATCACTAAGCTACAGTTTATCAAACATGTTTATATTTTCTCTCATTCACACTAGGAAATGTTTACGTTTTGAGTTTTTCAACTTTGAGGTAAAAATAAGAATAACGTTTTTGTAATTTTTGAAATAATTGAAGAAATAATTTTTTCAAATTAAAATACCACACAATCTCAAACTGTATTCTATACTTTCACTTCCTCAAATATCAATCAAACAACAAAATACAGTTTAAAAATATCACTATATATCACAAACTAATCACAAATTAATCATTTCAAAATGGGATCGTGACCCAAAAAGGTTTGGGAACCCCTGGTTTAATGTCTCATAAACTTTATACATTTTTATCATTCTTCATCCCTCCAGATTTTTAGTGCTGAAATGTAAACAAAATCCTCCATTTCCTGATTGATCAAGATCAACAGCCAATCAATAAGTTCCAGGTGTGTTTCTGTGTGTCAGGGCTCGCTTCCTCCTTGGTGGACGTCACGGAGACTTTAAGTTCATGCCCCCCCCGGGTTACGCCCCCTGCTACGAGGCCTTACTGCCCAGAGACAGGATGCACATCGAGCCCATCAAGGAGTACAAGCACGATTTCAGCGGCGTGCGCAACCTTCTAGGCCCCACCCAGTCCCTGACCCACACCGCCTTCACCCCGTGCCCCGTGGACACGGTCCAGGTAAGACCAGCACTCTGAGACCCCGTAAGGAACGTGTTTGAGACGTCTGGTTCCTTTGCTCTGCGGGTCAGATCGTGTTGCCTCCTCACTTGGAGCGTATTCGAGAGAAGCTGGCGGAGAACATTCATGAGCTTTGGGCCATCACTCGCATCGAGCAGGGCTGGACGTACGGGAGCGTGAGTAGAACCACATCTGCACCAATGTGTGCGTGGAAGCTTCTCTTTAATGATCTAAGTTGGTCTAACAAACTCTGTGTCTCCAACTACAGTTCAGGGACGACAATAAGAAGCTCCACCCATGTTTGGTGGATTTCCAAAGTCTGCCTGAACCGGAGAGGAACTACAACTTGCAAATGTCTGGAGAGACTCTCAAGTACGTTTACAGCAGTGGTTCCTGACCTTTTTTTAGGTCGTGACTCCATTTTTATACGACTTATTTCTAGGGGTCTGCCATCTAAGGAACCTGACGGTTCAATTCAAGGTGCTACGATTTGATTATTCAACGATTGTCACGAAAGATGAATCTATGACCACATGGGGCAACAGTTCCCACTCTCCGGTTTGGTAGTAGACAATGAAGCAGAGAAGAAGAGCTTTCCAAAGGGGCCTTAACTCTTCCTTAAACAGTGCGCTGACATGCTCTGGTGGCTGAAGTTAGTTAGACTAAATCACAGACTGTTGAGGGACTCTATCCTATCCTCAGCCTTCAACAGTTTGTGATTTACTCTCCAACTTCAGCCACCAGAGCGTGTCAACGCACTGTTTAAGGAAGAGTTAAACTGGGAACTGTCGCCCCCTGTGCTCACAGATAATGTTTTGTTTTTTTTATTCTCTTTTCTGTAAACTAAAGAGGTTTACATCGACATCTTTAACTTTTCCTGATTATTTAAAGCAACCAGATGCACAAGTTGGTATTTTGACTAAATCAGACTGAATCAATCACAGGATTTCAAGATGGAGGAACACAAGCTCTAAAACTGTAAAGTAGTCCCATTTTAAAAGTGAATAAAACAAATACTTTTTTAGTTGTAGATCTTCTAATAAGGACATTTCAAACATTTATAAAAACAACTGACGATCCTTTTAATGACTTTTGGATTTGAATCTCCTTATTTTTCTAATAATAAAATAGGTTTTTCGGCCTGGAAGAATATTCTGATTAGAATTTAAAAAGGATTGATTGTGCTGCCCTACGTGGAGTTTAAAGATTCTTAGATGAAGGAAAAGTTTAAGGAAGGAAATGGAACTTCAAAGGCTTTTTTGTCATTGGTTTAAGCTTCTTTTTTTTAGCTTTTACTCATTGTGTTTGCGACAGGACGCTCCTGGCTTTGGGTTGCCATGTTGGAATGGGTGATGAGAAAGCTGAGGAAAACCTGAAGAAAATCAAGCTGCCCAAAACGTGAGCGAGATGAACATCACGTGAGTGGTTGAGTTGGACGTCAACAGTCGAACGTGTTTCTGTGCTTCTTTTCAGGTACGTGATGAGTAACGGCTACAAACCTGCTCCTCTGGACCTCAATCACGTCAAACTGACCCCCAACCAGAACCAGCTGGTGGAGAAACTGGCAGAGAACGGTCACAATGTGTGGGCCAGGGATCGGGTACGACAAGGCTGGACCTACAGCATCGTACAGGTGGTTATTTCACTCTGATTATTCCAAATAAACATCTGCGTTTATTGGCGGAATGAGAAGAGTCACTTTTGGAATTTTTTTTCAGGACATCGTGAATAAGCGAAACCCTCGTCTGGTTCCGTACAACCTGCTGGACGAGAGAACCAAGAAAACCAACCGAGACAGCGTCAACAACGCCGTGCGCACGCTCATCGGCTACGGCTACAACATCGAGCCTCCAGACCAGGAGAGCAGTGAGTCCGCTGGGCTGAGGATTTAGGGTTTAGATCTGGGGTCACATGCACAAGGATTTGATCCTAAAGTGGAACTAAACCCACTGGTTTTTGCTGAAATGTCAAAAATGTCTTAATTAGGGGCGTGGCTCCTGGAGCAGTTAAGACACGCCCAGTCTATACTATAAAATTTCCAAAAAATAATCTATGCTATGCTAACTAGCTACATTTTACAACACAATACGCAAAATTGTAATACTTTTGATAAAATGTCAAGAGTTGGACATACAGTATGTGGGTCAATGACGTGACGTCTAACTGCATTTTATTTTGTAAAAAGATAAATATGTAATAATTTAGTATACATGCTCACTTTGATTTAAAAATGAATAAATTAAAAATGTTACTTATTAAATTGATTTTATAATTGAATCTGTCTGGCCATGACTGCTGTTTTTAAAAACATACTTAATATATTATATATAATAATATGTATATTATATTTTTTCTTTTTATCATAATATTCATGCAAATCTTGCCTGATGATGCTCATTTTATGAAATATCATGTGTAGAACATCCTTATACGTCAATGTATTCAACAGAAAATAGTGGTTTTGGGCTTTAATTAATCTTTAAATGAGGATGATCAGAATAATCCCAAACTGTGATTTTACTGTAATCTGAAGCTCAGATTTAAGTTTTAGTTTAGTGTTAATCTGTTAATTATGCTTAAATCATTAGAATCTCTTGCTTTTATTGGATAATTGCACGTAATGTGTTACATTTATTAACATTTAATTGTCTTTGATGTATTTTCTCTCCTCCAGCTGGTCACGGCCTGGAAAACACTCGTGGGGACAAAGTGCGCATCTTCCGAGCAGAGAAGTCCTACGCCGTCACTCAGGGGAAGTGGTACTTTGAGTTTGAGGCGGTGACCATCGGGGAGATGAGGGTGGGATGGGCGCGACCAAACGTCCGCTCTGACACCGAGCTGGGGGCCGACGAGCTGGCCTACGTTTTTAACGGCAACAAGGTCAGAATCTACATTCGGTCCTTAATTATCAGTTATTAATCATCTCCTTAATCGCAATATAGTTTGATAATGCACGTAACAATCTTACTATTAATATGCATAATACAAATTATAATCATACGTTTTATTTGAAAGACATTCTAAAGGTGTGTTCACACCGAACGCGACTGAAGCGACTCAAGTTATCCCCCCTCAAGTGACGTGACGTGTAATTTCAGCAACGACGTCGCACAAAGTTGAAAAATATGAATTTTTTAAGCGACTTAAAGCAACAAATCCCTCGTCCTTCACTGTCTGTACAGCGGGGGCTGTAGCCCCTCCCTGTTCCCTCCCACTACAGTGCAGACGGCTGCAGCGGAGGCTGTACAACTTCCTCAGTTTATCGGGACAAAATGAAAGCGGTTAATTTCTGGAAAACCACAGTAACTACTGATCATAACACATTCTGAGTGACATCATCCTTTAATATCTGTTAGTTCAGCATTTAAAACATAAAAATGGATCAACCCTCTCTCTCTTTCTCTCTACCCTGTCACCAGCTCAACACACACACACACACACACACACACTGTTCCCTGGTAATGACGGAGAGGTGAAAGCGACCATAAAGCACCACTATGTGTAAGCGACTCATCAGGGGCGATTTAAGCAACTGCAGCGCTACGTTGTGTTTGGTGTGAACGCACGTTAAGACACTTTGCTGACAGGTGAAAATAATAACAACAATACAGTGGTAAAAATATAGAAATATAATCAGAAAAAGAAAAAAAAACATCTGGTTATATATTAAGAGTGAGTTTTGAGAAATTATATATATTTCTTTATTTTTACTTTATATTTCTTTTATTATTAAAACTAGAATCATTTTTATAAACGTATTTCTTCGAAATATTACAATACTATATACTATATATTTTTTCATCTAAATAATCACAGACTGTAATTAATTAATATTGATTAATCTAAAGTAATCTCATTACAGTATTTTGCACGAGAAGCAACGTTTTCCAATTTAAATGTATTTTGGTTTATGAATCAATGAAAACAATAAATGAGCTTTAATAACAAAATAGTGTTTATTTAATTCCATAACTGAATGCTAACATAATATTATTATTGCATTGTTCACAAAGCACTAACTTTAATTAAAATAAGCTGTATTTATGCTTTTCAGGATGTTTTTTAAACTTTCTCACACAAATGTATTTTTGTGTATTGAAATAAAAAAAACACTTTATTTTGTTTAATTTTTTATGTATGTATTTATTTATTTATATATATATATATATATATTATCCTTATTTATATTCATATACATAATTTATTTGTATGCATTTATACACATATGTTTATGTACTGTATGTATTAAGTTTTCCATGAGTTTTATTCTATTCTTATGCTTGTATGAAAATTCTGGGGTTGATTCTCATTCATCTCCTCTTTGATAAAGAAGTCTCTTATTATTATTATTATTATTAATAATGATTATTATTTGTTGACGTTGCTCCAGGCTCAAAGGTGGCACATCGGTAACGAGCCGTTTGGTCGTCAATGGCAGTCGGGGGACGTGGTGGGGTGTATGATCGACCTGACTGAGATGAACATCATGTTCACGCTGAATGGAGAGATGTTGATCAGCGACTCTGGATCAGAGATGGCGTTCAAAGACATAGAAATCGGCGAAGGTGAGAAATCGCGATGCTTTATTTTGTTACTCAGTGTAAGCAGCGTTATAAATATGTGCTATATTCTTATAGTAATAAAGTGTAAAAACACTCATTTTTCTTGTTTTAAATAAACCAAAAACTTTGCTTTTTTTCTCATGTAACAGTTAATTCACTAATCAATAACTGTTACATGTGTTTTTCATTATAAAACATTTAAATCCACAATAAAAATGGGAAACTTTTATCACAACACACATGAGATTATTAACATTGGTTTTAGCAATAATAATAATATTATATTTAGAATAATGACCAATCTGAACAGTAACACTGGAAACAACAAAGAGTTTGTGTTTTTTTTGTTTTGTGTTTGTGGAGTCATTTTGTATATTTTTAATTCCTTTTGTGTATATATATATATATATATATGTTTTTAATTTTGGTATTTTTATGATTTAGTGTATATTTGCGGCCGTTAGGTGTATATTTGAAGTCATTTTGTGTTTATTTATGGTCGTTTTGTGGTTTGTTTGAAGTCTTTTTGCCATTTTTTTCCAATAAATAATTTATGAAGGGCTTTTTTTAAGAGTATCACATGTTTTATACAAATATAGAAGAAAAAAAAAGCAATAACAAAATTAAAATAACCTGAAAAAACACATAAAACAAACTTGTAAAAAACACTTTTTGCCATTCTAAGTATTTTTGGATCACTTTAGATGTTTTTTCATTACATTTTGTACATTTTGCATATTTTTTTTTGGCGTCCACACAAATTTAGACCATGATCCTTGTTCCTAATATTTAATCTAAATAACATTTTAGAATCCAATCAAGTGGCACACAACACGCTACAATAAATGTTTTATTATAATGAAAAATTGTTTTCTGCTCAGGTTTCATCCCAGTGTGCGCTCTGGGCTTGTCCCAGGTGGGTCGGATCAATCTGGGTCAGAACGTCAGCAGTTTGCGCTACTTCGCCATCTGTGGCCTTCAGGAAGGATTCGAACCCTTTGCCATCAACATGAAGCGAGACATTACCATGTGGTTCAGTAAAAGCCTGCCCCAGTTTGTGCCCGTCCCCACCGACCACAACCACATGGAGGTCAGTCAGAACGTTGAAATAATGTGTACAGTAGGGTTACAGGCTTATAGAATGATTTAAGTCTTTGTTCTAAAAGCTGAAACATGTGCTCATCACTAAAGGACTGATGAGAAGTCAAGAGTTATCACAACTAACACCAATAACAATAACTGATTCTTTTTCCACAAAATTTCAGAAATTCATAAAAAATCACAGGAAGTTCAGATGAGACTCAAACCTGTCTCTGTTATCACGTTTCATACACAACAACCTATGGTCTATAAACAAGTCCATCACTGTAAGTTTTTACATATATGTATATATATTATCATAGACATATAACATATCACTGCTTTTTGCAGGAAACATGTATTTATGACTCTTATTGTTCCCTTATCAATAACAGTTGAACGGTCCAGATCGGATTATGAATATTCTTTGTAAGCATTGTATCTCCTCATTGCTTTGTTCAATCAATGAAGTTTTAAAATGCTGTTTATTAAGTACTTGATACTAATATAAGAAATTTGGTCAAAACATTAGCAGCTGTTATGCATATTGCTTATTGCATATTTCATTTTTCACAGGGAATTGTGGATTTTTTTCCATTTACAATTAAATTAAAATGTTTTTTATCCTCAGAGTCAATTAAAATTCTGTTTTCAATTACTAAAGTACAATTACACTTCACTCATTTACTGCCAATGACGTCTGTTGACATCAATTATGTTTTTGACGCTAGTTTAATTTAGTTCCAAAAACACTTTCTCTCTCTCTGCTCACAGTGATGGTGACTTTTGGCACTTTGGGGGCGGGCATCGCATAGACGGCCCCTCCTTTCTGATTGGTCACTTGAAAAACGGTTAGAGCCAATCAGAGGTACAGGAGGGCGTGTCATCACAGTGTAAAGTCTGTGACTGTTTCCTGGGACAAAAATATAAAGTTAATCTCAGATTTCATTTGATTTTATGCTGAGACCAAATTATGGAGCTAGTTTTATGTTTTCTGTGTTAGTTAAACTAACGTCTAATTTTCCTTAATCTGAGATGATTACAGAAACATAAATCTAATTTGTTCAGTAATATTAATATTATAAATATGAATATTATATTGCAACTATAACATCAATAATTAGGCCCATATGATAAGTGGGTTCAGACTTACTCTGGTGTAAAGGAGCAGATGAAGGAAAGATAATAAATAATTCCACATTATGGCATAAATTCTATATTTACATATGCAAATGTTAAATAAATAAAAATAAGTGAGGAAAGAAAAACTATTTGAAAATATAATTTTCATCATCATCATCATCGTCATCGCTCAGTGAGAGTAATCATAATTACTGAGCCTGAAATAAATAGTCTAATTAAAGTCAGTCAGTGTTAGCTTTCTGTTAGCATCTCTAATGCTAACGGCTTACAAATCAGCTGTAAAATACACTAAAGACTATTATCTATTATCTCATTTATTTCCTATCTATTGATTACCTTGTTCGGCTTCCTAATCATTAAATATTGGCTTCAATATTTATGGTGTGGGCGTCTGAGTCTTTTTGTGTCAGTGACCTCTAGATTTAATTATTTTAAATGGTAAAATGTGTGAAAACTTGATGTGAAACATATTGTATTAATTGTGTAGAACTGTACATATAGAACTGAAACATGGTTCAACAGTTTTGCGTTAAATTCTAATTGAAATTTTTTTTAGAATTTTCATGGCAATTCCAATTCCAAAGTCAATTATCTGAACTCAATTACATTTTAACCCTAACTACATTACAATTATAATGACTGTTTTGCAGGTTTCCCGTGTGGATGGGACAGTGGACAGCGCCCCCTGTCTGAAACTGACCCATAAGACGTTCGGCTCGCAGAACGCAAACACCGACATGATGTTCCTCCGGCTCAGCATGCCCGTCCAGTTCCACGAGACCTTTAAGATCACAGCGGGCACCACTCCGCTCACCCGGACCCTCACCATACCCGAGGAGGAGGTGGTGGTGGTGGAGCCCGACTCCGAGTTTGAAGTTCTGAAGAAGTCGGCGAGCCGGAAGGAGCAAGACGAGGAGAAGAAGGAGCCGTCCGTGACCAAGGAGGTGACGGTGGAGAACGAGAAGGACGCCACGTCAGAGAAAGGGAAGAAGAAAGGGTTAGAAAAAGAGTGTTGTGTTTACACTCCATATTATGATCTATATTAAAACCAGTAAAGTAATAATATTATATCATTATGATGATAAAACCAACAATAACAAAACAGTTTTTTTGAAATAACAGAAAATAATGAAAACAATAGAAGGCAACAAGTAAGAGTAATAATAACAATAATTATTATAGTATAATAATAATGTTGATCATAATTATGATCATAGCAAACAAACATAATTACAACTATAGGGATAAAAACAGCCATAGTAATAATAATATGAATAATGATTAAACCAATAATTATGAGTCATCGTCCTGATCCAGATTCTTCTTCTACCCTCAGGTTTTTCTCTAAAGCCAAAAAAGCTGCCATGACTCCTTTGGCTCCGCCTCCTGCCCCCCCAACGGTGCCTCGCCTGGTGGAAGATGTGGTTCCTGATGACAGAGACGACCCTGAGATCATCTTAAACACCACCACGGTGAGAATGACTGAAGGAGGAGGAGCTAACCTTCGATAAGATCTGATGTCTTTTCTCCTCAGTATTTCTACTCTGTGAGGATCTTCGCCGGCCAGGAGCCGTCGGGCGTGTGGATCGGTTGGGTCACGCCGGATTACCACCAGTTTGACCCAAACTATGACCTTTCTAAAGTACGCAGCGTGACGGTCACCGTAGGAGACGACAGAGGAAACATCCACGACAGGTCAGAGGCTTTATCGTAATGACTTCTTCATGTTTTTAGAACAAAGTTGGTTGAAGCATTATTTTCTATGATATTTGTGCAGCATGAAGCACAGTAACTGCTACATGGTGTGGGGCGGCGACCTGGTCAGCAACCAGCAGACACGTTTCAGTCAGGAGGACATGGTGGTGGGCTGCCTGGTCGACCTGGCCACCGGCCTCATGACCTTCACCGCCAATGGGAAGGAGATCAACACCTTCTACCAGGTAGAGTTGCATTACAATTACAGTCAATTACATTTTAAAATTACAATTATATTCTCATTTACTAAAGTTTAATTACAATTAATCACAATTGTTGAGCCAATAATAAATAAGCTCCTAAAAGTTAACCTTCATCTTGTATTAGCTTTCTGATGCTAACAGGCCAGTTTGACCCATGTCTATAATCAGCTGTAAAATATAGAAAACAAATATTATCTGATTAGTTTTTAATCTCTTTCTTAACTTGTTAGACTCCCCATCAATAAAGATATTAGTATTAATATTTCTGGTGTTTTTCGTGTCAGTAGAACCTTAGATTTAACATTATAAACAGTAAAAAGATCCTGAAGAAAACACAGGTAAACTTGATCTGTAACATATTTTAATAATTGTTAACTCCATAGGCCTATGTGTAACTATAACACGGTTCCCTAGTTTTGCATTAAATTACATTGCTAATTACAATTCAATTACAATTGCAACAGCAACAGACTTTTTAAAATTACAACAATTTAAGTATGAATGTGAAAAAGAATTGGATTTCACAGGTTTCAGACATTTTGCAGCGCATGGTTGTAACCAGGACACACTGATGATTGATGTGTAGAAGCAGGTTCTGATCACACTGAGCTAAAGCTAAGTAAGGGCTGAATTCTAAGCATTTACAGGAAAATTGTAGCGACATTTTAATCTATAATTTGTGGCTGAAGCTGCAGGATTAAAACAGCAGTTTTTCCTCAAAGTTCTTGAGCAGCAGCTGTTACACTCTAGCAGACCTAATCACCATTAAGGCTCGCAAAAGCAGCGTAATTTGTATAAAACCTTAAATTACATAAAAAGTAAGAGATGCTGTCATTGTCGCTAAGCAACAGGACATTTTCATCTTTAAACGTGTGCATCACATGACCAACAGGGTCACTCTAAAAATGTATATACATTTATTTTGTCAGAGTTTAACCTGTACAAAGAACATAGACTTGTAGATTAGTAAGTGGACAACATGTTGGTGCTAAGATTGTGTGTGTGAGTTACAGTATAGCAGCATTCCCACAATTACAATTATAATTGATATTTAAGCCCAACCCTAGTGAGAACCTGTCAAACCACTGCTTCCTCTTCCAGGTGGAGCCCAACACCAAACTGTTCCCTGCCGTCTTCATCCAGCCCTCCAGTCAGAACATGGCCCAGTTGGAGCTGGGAAAACTTAAGGTGTGCCCCGCCTCTTTAATGACGGAGCGTACAGGTGTTGACTCTAGATGTTCTTTCTACGTAGAACATCTTGCCCATCTCGGCGGCCATGTTCAGGAGCGAGCGCAGGAACCCCGTCCCACAGTGCCCCCCCAGGCTGGACGTCCAGATGCTGACCCCGGTCATCTGGAGCCGCATGCCCAACCACTTCCTGAACCCGGAGGTGGGCAAAGTGAGCGAGCGGCTGGGCTGGATGGTGGAGTGCACGGAGCCCCTCACCATGATGGCCCTGCACATACCAGAGGAGAACAGGTGGGAAAGTTCTTATGGTCCAATGGTTTCCAAGCTTTTTGGGATCATGACCACATTTTAATTTCTGTCAACCCCAAAGATTTTTTTCTAGAATTAATTTTTTATCATGTTTGTTATATTATGTAACAAATACAGAGGTTGGGGTTCAATTACAACTCAGTTATGATTACAAGTATTTTTTTCCCCTGATATTCAATTATAATTACTTTTACACAAAGATCTGAGATAAAGGGCGGGAATTCAGTTTCTTCCATAAATCCTTTAGTTTCCTCACTTTCTGCACAAAACTATCACTGCAAACAGTTCTAGATTTCATTAAATATATTACGTCCCCTGCATTCATGTATTACAGGGTGAGGGTAACTCTAACCCTGCACGGCGGCGTACTCCTGATTCCCTGCCTTTTGTACCCCTACACGTTTTAACACCCCTAAATCTTTAGTGGATCCGCCCCTCAGTTACTGAAGTTCAAATTTAATTAAACACAACTACTGAGCCTGAAATAATTAACCTTATAAAATATTTTTATGCCTTATCTCAGGAAAAAAAGCTAAATGTTTACATTTTTACGCCTCCAAAATGTTAATGTTTTTCCACATTTTTTTCATTTTTCTCATTTTTCATGCCTTTTTAAGTTCTTGTGATAGCTTTATCTCAGAAATATGACTTACGCCTTATCTAGAAAAATATGTCTATATTATTTTCCATTTTCATGCCTTGGCACTGATTTTAATAGAATTTCCAAGACAATTACAAATACAAAGTCAATTATCTGAACTCAGTTACAAATGAACTATGACTACAATTACAATTGTAATAATATCATAATTTTAATTACTGATCAATTACACAATTACAATTATAATTGTGAGTGGGTTTCAAACAGACCAAATGTCCTTTTTGTCTCCAAGGTGTATTGACATCCTGGAGCTGTCGGAGCGTCAGGACCTGATGAAGTTCCACTACCACACCCTCATGCTCTACTGCGCCGTCTGCGCCCTGGGCAACAACCGCGTGGCTCACGCTCTGTGCAGCCACGTGGACGAATCCCAGCTCTTCTACGCCATCGAGAACACGTACCTGCCCGGCCCGCTGCGCAGCGGCTTCTACGACCTGCTGATCAGCATCCACCTGGAGTCGGCCAGACGGGCGCGTCTGGGCACCAACAGGGAGTTCATCGTCCCCATGAACGAGGAGACCCTCAGCATCAAGCTGTACCCGGACGAGAAGAAGGCCCACTCTCTGCCCGGGGTGGGCCTCACCACCTGCTTACGGCCCAAGCTGCACTTCTCCTCCATCAACTTTGTGGGCACGGACCCCGACCTGTACACGCTGAGCCCCATCTTCCCTCTGCAGGTGAGGAACACGAGTCAGTGGCGTTAGAAAGTGATGAGACGTAAGTCACAGGAAAGCACAGTTTGAGTTAAACAAGAGAGGTGATTGGTCAGGAGGCGGGACTTTCATACTCGCTCATATCCTCGCCAGAACAAAACCTGCTCCCGACCAGGTTAGGTGTTCAGCCTAAGTTACCATGGTGATTTAGCCCGCTAAGAAGTTAGCCAGCGTCATAGTACAACACACACAGAATAAAGTTAGCTCGATAAGAGGAAATCTATCTTCAAAGTACAGATGCCTAAAATCATTTTGTATATTTTGTTGTTTTTTCTGAATTCTTGTTGTCATTTTATGATGTTTTTGCAGTAATCAGCAATGTAATGAATTATAGGTTAAAATGGTTGAAGGCATAATAAACACAAACAAGGGACAACATTTTGTCATTTTTAAGTCATTTTTAAGGCCTTTTGACAGTGTTTTGATCCTTAATTTCTTTATATTATGATATTTATTGCCTAAAGCGTGTGGACTGGGGCTGACCTAATCGTCATATTTCCATTTGTGTCTCCAGGATCTCTGTTGTTGAAGTTGTTCTCAGTGCACACAGGGGGGCAGACGTCTCCTGATCAGTAGCTGATCCTCTTCCACACAGCGTTTATATTCATCTTTAATTCCAGTTTTCACACCTTAAAAAAGCACATCTTTGTTTTGTTCCACCTCAGATATGAGGATGCTGATTTTCATCTTGGAAAAGCTACTTTTCTCGTTTGACCTCAGTGGGCGGGGCCTCATTTGTGATTGGTCAAATATGAATGTGTCACTAATCACACATTGGTTCTGTCGTAAATGCCCTTAAATTTGCACCCGTTGTCAGCCAAGGTTGATACATGAGGGTCATTGTGTGTATTTTGTAGTTGTTTTGTATATTGTGTATTTTTTGTGGGTGTTTTCTTATTGATTGGTGTGTTTTTTGGTTTGTGGGACTCTACCTATGTTAGTGGCTCCTGCATGAATTGTTTATTTACTTGAACAGGAGCTGAAAACGCGGGCCATCAGCATGCTCACTGAGGCCGTGCTGGACGGCAGTCAGGCCATGAGGGACCCGGTCGGAGGAAGTGTGGAGTTCCACTTTGTCCCCATCCTCAAACTCATCAGCACCCTCCTCATCATGGGCATCTTCAATGACGACGACACCAAACACATCCTCAAGATGATCGACCCCAGCGTCTTCAGCGGGAAGGAGGAAGACGAGGCTGAAGAGGCTCCAGAGGGGGAGGCGGAGGAGGAGAAGGACGAGGAGGAGGAGGAGGAGGAGGAGGAGGAGGAGGAGGCTGAGCTGGAAGATGAAGGAGTCGGTGAGGAAGAGGAGGAGGAGGGTAAGGATGGAGAAAAAGGAGAGCATGAGGAAGAGAAGGAGGAGGCTAAAGAGGAGGAAGAGGAGGGTGAGAAGCAGGAGGAAGAGGCCAAAGGAGGGAAAGTAGATGGAGAGAAAGTGGAGGAGGAGAAGGAGGCAGTGGAGGCTGAAGCTAAAGAAGAGGAGGAAGGTCCAGAGGAGGGACTGTTCCAGATGAAGCTGCCAGAGTCGGTCAAATTACAGGTCAGTGAACAATGTCTGTTTCAGTCTGTCAACCAATCAGCTGCTTTAAATTCTTCCTGTACTAGTCATGGATATCTCATTTATATGTAAAACATATTTATTTATATCTATCTGGTTTATTTCAAGCCCAAATGCACCACCTAGTGGTCAAACGTAAGACTGACATATTACAGTTGTTTATTTATCACCATACATGTCCATACGTAAGTTCAATTATTATCTTTATATTTATATTAGGGGTGGGATTTGATTAAAACATAATTTCATTAACTCTGGGTTTTGTAATTCATTAATTGGAATTAATCACATTTTAAGTGCACAACAATATTTGCGTTAAAAAGCAACACTTCTCAATCTAAATGAATTTTAGTGGATGAATGAATCAAATAATGAACACTTTCATTGGCTCTACTATTAGTCCTCCTTTAGCCGAGCGCTGACGTCAGCGTACCAAAATAAACGTGCAATGACAAACAGTTCTGCGTTGTTTATGAAGCAAACATTTTTGTTTTTAGACCAACTACAGATTTCTGTATTTTAAACATGATTTATTTTCACTCATTTTGGTCCAAAATGTAACAACTGTAACCACTAAAGGTCCTACTTCAGTCTGAAAAAAATGAGCCATGAAGGTCACGTAGAAGCTTTGAAATGTGTTATGTATGTGATTTAAATACATACTACTACTACTTTTATCTGTTGGAAGCAGAATGTTTTTATTCAATCATGTCTTTTTTTAGTTTTTTTACGTGAAAAATGTTAACCTACAAAACTTATGATTTGAACAAAATGAACGTTGTTATTGGAGCTTTACAACATATAGGATGTGGAACTTTAAAGATGAGCATTGCGTGCGCAGTGAACCAGCGGTGTGATAGAGGGCGGGGCCAAGCAGGAGTGTGAACTCATCTCCTGTTCTTCTTCCAGATGTGCACGCTGCTGCAGTATTTCTGTGACTGTGAGCTGAGGCACAGAGTGGAGGCCATCGTCTCTTACTCCGACCAGTTCGTCCACGACATCCAGAGCAACCAACGTGTACGTTACAACCTGCTGATGAAAGCCTTCACCATGTCGGCGGCGGAAACCGCTCGCAGGACGCGCGAGTTCCGCTCGCCGCCACAAGATCAGGTACCGATCACTGTCAATCATCACTGAGACTGATGAACGTAAAGTTTTGGTAAATGAACACGAAAAACAAAACGACAGGATGGAGATGTGGATGTTTGCTGATCTGAGGTTTTATTTTAGTGTGACCACACATTTACCAGGACATTCTTCTTTTCACGGATTTTACAAACTCATCAAAATGTCCAGGTTTCCCAGGGTCCCTGAACGCATCTAGGGGAACATGTTCATTTCAAAGACGTAACGTCGCTAATATTTGCTCTAGCTAGTTGCTCTGCACAGTTTAATGTCATCACCATCATTTTACGCACACGTAACGGAATCTTTAAAGATTCCACTTTGTTTGACAAAATGGTCACAAACGAGGAAAAGAGAAGAAAGACTAAAGATGGATTGAAAGAGACCAAATATTGGTGGATTTATTGATGAAATATCATGGATGATAAAAGCTCCATGAGCGTTCAGAGAGGATTAGAACACTTAGAATGTAGGAAGTTAAGGTAGATTTTCCATCATCTGGACAACAGACAGAATAAAACTCATGTGACGATATGATGCAAACTTTCTGTTATTTTTTGAAGTGTATATTTAATAATTATTTAATGTTCTGTAAGGCTTGAGTTTAACCTCTAGGAGGAGACGTTTCTCATTGTTTCAATGATTGACAGATGTTAAGATGAAGTTTTTAAAGAAAGAGAGAAATGACATTTTAAACCTTATGGACAATTACAACTTATTTATCTTCTATATTCTGTTTTGCTGTTATAAGGTAGATTCAATATAACGTAGAATACTCCTCTTATTTGGAAATCAAATTATGGTCACCCTGTTTTATTTTGAAGGTGCTTTTGCTGACAAACTTCAAACATAATCTGGAGGATGAAGGCTGTCCAGTGCCTGAGGCTGTACGCGACACACTGGACAAGTTCCATAACGACCTCCTCCATCACTGTGGTGAGTTATAGAATCATTACAAATATAAATATACAATACGCTACATCAGTAATAATGAACAAACTCTGACTCTATGGCCAAGAAACTGTTAAAGTTATCCTACTGTACATGGTACGGATAACTTACAGTTACAGTAAGTTATCCGTACCATGTACAGTAGATGGCGTCTCTCATGCTATGGTTGAGCTTTAGTGACAGCGTTATAATAAACTATTTACAGTAACTGTGTCTCATCTGAATGCTACAAAGTAAATAATAATGATAGTGTGGAGACAATAAGCTCCATTATCAAACTATCAAAAACATATCAGTGAATAAATCAACAGATCAGATAAGGTCAGGACCGTTTCTTGCTCTATGCCTTTATAGTTCTTGGCTTCCTCCCAGACTCCATGATGACTCTTCTGCTGGTCCCCATGGTCAAAGATAAGCTGCTATTGCTAGCATCATATCTAAAATGGTGGAACACATTCTCCTAGAAAACATCAAGAAATTGATTTTTTTCAACAGAAAATCAATTTAGCTTCAAATCCAAACATGGCACAGATATGTGTATATACTGTATGTCCTAAAGTAACTTTTAACTAAGAGGAAAAACTGTTTTATGTGTTTTTTAGATGCTTCTAAAGCATTTGATTGTGTAAGTCATGATAAATGATTTAAACTCATGTTCATCAGAACATGAGTTTAAATGTCTTTTCATGTCAGTAATGGAGCCTTTGATCTCTATTCTGTTTCATTTTGACATGAATGACCTCATGTAGAACAGGCTGTACGGTTAGCGGTACGGTTAGCGGTACGGTTAGCGGTACGGTTAGCGGTACGGTTAGCGGTACGGTTAGCGGTACGGTTAGCGGTACGGTTAGCGGTACGGTTAGCGGTACGGTTAGCGGTGCGGTGCTAAACCATCTCATGTACGTGGACCATTGTGTGAACAGCTGCTCAATGTGTGTTTTACATATGGAAAATAATCCATGTACAGTGATTATTATGATCAGTAGAACTATGGAAGATAAACATATGGATTTTAAACTGGCAGGAAACACTTTGAAAACCTGCAGTGAAGTGAAGTACCTTCATCATGTGATCATAGATCAGCTGATCTATGATCACATGCACATTGTACGTACAAGATAATGTGATGTCATAAATTTAGACACTGCACTGTTGGAGTGAAACTGACTGTTCAAATTGTTCTGCACATCTCTGTATACTATATATTTATATATTTATATGTTTATATATTTATATATTTATATGTTTATATATTTATATGTTTATATATTTATATATTTATATGTTTATATATTTATATATTTATATGTTTATATATTTATATGTTTATATAATTATATATTTATATTTATATATTTATATATTTATATGTTTGTATGTTTATATAGTTATATGTTTATATATTTATATGTTTATATAATTATATTTATATATTCATATATTTGTATGTTTATATAGTTATATGTTTATATATTTATGTTTATATATTTATATGTTTATATAATTATATATTTATATTTATATATTTATATTTATATATTTATATATTTATATATTCATATATTTATATATTTATATATTTATATATTTATATGTTTATATATTTATATATTTATATGTAGTGTACACTGCACATCTGTGGACAAAGTATAATTGTGCTATAATGATTACTAGATATATAATATATATGTTTATCAGTCACTAAATGTTCATGTACTGGTGAACATTACACACAGTGTTATCAGCTCTGGAAGCAGTGGATAAATGTCTTTATGTTATATCTTCTTATATGTTTGTTTGTATGGTTTTTATAAACATAACATATAAATATAAAGAGTTTATCAACACCCAAAGGTTCCTGATGGTTGTTTATTCACTGCTAGGTGTTCATATCGAGGAGGAGGCAGAGGAGAAGCAGGTGGACACGTCGCTCAAAGGACGACTTCTCAGTCTAGTCGATAAAGTGAAGAGTCTGCGTAAGAGCAAAGAGGAGGAGGAGCCAGAACCTGAGGAAGAACTTAAACCTAGTAAGACGGAGCCACACAGACACTACCAACCTAAACAGTCTTTATTAATAATATACAGTCATTCTTATCAAAGTGTTTTTAATAACAAAATCTATTATGATTTTTCATTTTTCTCTTTCAAATAATAAATGCAATTACCAATCTTTATTTTATATTTACATAATATATATGAATATATTATTATAATTATTAGGGGGCGTACGTCGTCCCTAGAACCAGCGGTGATAACAACCCTGTTGTGATCCTGTTTTCCTCCAGTAAAAGTGGGGCTAAACCGGAGGGCGGTGCTCTTTGGAGGTTTGGTATTGATCGCTCCACGTACCTCGGACGCAAAAACTCACATATGTCCGCCAGCAGGTGGCGCTATAACCAAGGTTAACAAGGCCTATAACTCCTACACCATATGTCACACATTCAAAAACTTAATATCCATAGACTTCCTGAATAGCCCTGAGTGACCTGGGCTAGGCCACGCCCATTTCCGTCTCGGTTTTGTTGGCACAAAATTGCAAAAACTGGAAAACCTACTTTTAGAGTCTTTAGTTGGATCTGATCTAAAGTTGATAAAATAGTTTTGTTCAGTCAAAATATGCAGATTATTAAGTAACAGTTTTCTAGCTAGCTATAAAAACACAAACTGTTTTTTTCGGTCATAATAAATGCTAATATCACCAAATCTGAGATCCTTGGTTGACATGTGACTGTAAGGGTATGAGCTACATTTGAATAAATTAGGCCCTTAGGGGGCGCTGACAATATGGGATATTTATATCTCTTAAATGGAAAAATCGATTTTTACCAAATCTGGTGTGTTTGACCTTGGGTCTCTCCTGAGGTCGTATCCTGGAGTTGTTGTGGTTTATTACAACATAAACAACAAACATTTATTTAAGCTGAATTATTATGTTGAGGGTTGTGAAATTTACAGGGTAACTATATAAGAGTGCACAGACCATTCATATCAAGAAGTGCACCACTAGGTGGCGCTGTAATGGGTGCAGACGTACTTTCACATTTTAAATCACATCTTCATAAACTTCATATCAACCTGTTCACTACAAATGACACGTTGGCCTGTGTCCTGACGCTCGCCACGAGCCCGTCATCCTTTGTGACGTACTTACATGGGCTCCACAAAGCCTGGAGGCTTGACCCCTGTTCTATTATTATTATTATAGTACACATTTTATATTCGTTATATATATATAATAAATTAATATAATAGTAATACAAATAATAACAATTATACATTTGATTTAAAACAAAGAAATGTCATTTTGTTCTGTATTGTTAAACGTTAAGTGTCAGATTTATTAACATGAACAATGATTGTGTTTGACTCTGTTTCACACAAGCTCCTCATTTGTTCCTCCTCAGAGTCAGTATATCAGTCCTAAAGCATGTGGTGCTCATAGCGAGCAAATATCACATGGTGTTTTTTAATAATGTATTTTTATCAGATTTTTATGAATATCACAAGTTAACGTAGCTTTATTTTCTGTCACTGTGGTCGGGAGCTGCTGTGAACACAGAATTACAGACAATAATAATAATAATAGGTTTTCAAAAATGTTTTTAAGACCAATTAGGTGAAATTAAATAATTTACCGGGCACTTCCTTACATGAGCATTAACCCCGCCTCCAGGCACCCTGCAGGAGCTGATCTCCCACACCATGATCCACTGGGCCCAGGAGTCGTTCATCCAGAACCCAGAGCTGGTCCGTCTGATGTTCAGCCTCCTGCACAGACAGTACGACGGGCTGGGCGAGTTGACGCGGGCGCTGCCCAAAGCCTACGCCATCAACGCCGTGTCGGTGCAGGACACCATGGACCTGCTGGAGTGTTTGGGTCAGATCCGCTCGCTGCTCATCGTACAGATGGGACCAGAGGAGGAGCGGCTCATGATCCAGAGCATCGGGTCAGTATTTGGTGATAACCACCGTTTCACAATGATTGATTGCATTCATTTCAGTGATTAACATATCAATCAGCTGCATGGTTATCTCCAATAGCAAAAATTAATGTTAACAGTAAGATTTGTTTTAAAAATGTACAACATAAACATAAACATCTTCATTTGTTTAGAAAGATATGCATTTCCTTTGACCTGTAGCAGTAAAACTAAATAAATTAAAAAGGATATATTATAATCCAATATATTACATGGAGCTTTCATACAAACACACAGTAACAATAGTAGTAGGTAGACTACATGTCAGCATGAACCTGTGATTAGCATGCTAGTGTTTTTGGAGCCATTTTTGCTGTGAACTTAGTGTGTAACGATTCTTCTTCTTTTTAAGGAATATTATGAATAACAAGGTCTTCTACCAACACCCAAACCTGATGAGAGCTCTGGGCATGCACGAGACTGTCATGGAGGTGATGGTGAACGTGTTGGGTGGAGGAGGAGACTCAAAGGTAACTAGTGTGACCTCATTCTAGCCCCTACGTCTCCAAATTAGAGTGGACATTGACTGATATTTAATGTATTTCATTGTTTCCTTGTTTTCTCTGCAGGAGATTCGATTTCCCCAGATGGTGACCAACTGCTGTCGTTTCCTGTGTTACTTCTGTCGCATCAGCCGACAGAACCAGCGCTCCATGTTCGACCATCTCAGCTACCTGCTGCAGAACAGTGGCATCGGCCTGGGTCTGCTCCCTTTGTCCTCCACTCTTTTCACACATGTGGCCTAAAACCTTTGAAATGTACTTATTATTGTTCCTCCATCTTTAAATCATGTGATTGATGATGTCACACGGCCCCACTGCCTGTAAACATCCTATTGTTTTTTATTGGAGTAGAACATTCAGCCTGATTTATAGATCATTTATCAGCTTTTACATCATTTAGTAGATTTTGCTGTTTTTTGTTGCTCTAAAAAACAGGAAAAGTTAAAGATGTCGATGTAAAAGATAAAACCTGTTGTTTCTCATCCAAAACAACTTCTATTCTCAGGGTTTGTGATTACTCGCTAACTTCAGCCACCAGAGCGTGTCAGTGCACTCATTAAGGGAGAGTAAAGGTCCCTTAGGAGAGCTCTTCTTCTCTGCTTCTTTTGTCTACGACCAAACCACAGAGTGGGAACTGTCGCCCCCTGCGGTCATAGATTTTTTTCTGGGTCGCAATTGTTTTTATCAGCATCTTTCACCTTCCCTGATTATTTAGAGCAACTAAAAGCAGCATAAGTTGTTATTTTGACTGAAAATTTACTAAATAATCTATAAATCAGGCTGAATGTTTCACTCCAATAGAAAACAATAGGATCTTTACAGGCAGTGGGGCCGTGTGACATCATCAATCACATGATTTAAACATGGAGGAACACAGGCTCTAAAACTGTAAAGTAGCCCTATTTATAAAAGTTAATAAATGAATATGGTGAATAATAATGTGTTTATTAGACATAGATCTACTAATAAGGACATTTAGAAGGTTTTAGGACACATTAGTAAAAACGTGGAGGATCCTTTTAAAAGTTCACTGTAGTGCAAGTGGAGATGACGTGATTATGTTTCAGGCATGAGAGGCTCCACCCCTCTGGACGTAGCCGCAGCCTCCTGCATCGACAACAACGAGCTAGCTTTGGCTTTGCAGGAACAGGAACTGGAGATGGTGAGAAGAACAAAAAACGAAGGAGTTTTAAATCCTTACTTACAGAATGTTTCTGCGTTCCTCCTCCTTGTGACGTTGTGATGTAGGTGGTGACGTACTTGGCGGGCTGTGGCCTCCAGATGTGTCCCATGCTGCTATCTAAAGGTTATCCTGATATCGGATGGAATCCCTGTGGAGGAGAGAGATACCTGGACTTCCTCCGCTTTGCTGTCTTTGTCAACGGTGTGCAGTCATCTTTATCTTTATCTTTATCTTTATCTTTATCTTTATCTTTATCTTTATCTTTATCTTTATCTCCCAGCACAGCTGATGTTTCTAACTCTGACTGTTTTCTGTGTTCACACACACACACATTAAGGGGAGAGTGTGGAGGAGAACGCCAACGTGGTGGTCCGCCTCCTCATCCGTCGCCCTGAGTGCTTTGGCCCCGCCCTCAGAGGAGAGGGTGGTAACGGTCTGCTGGCAGCCATGGAGGACGCCATCAAGATCTCTGAAGATCCAGCTCGGGACGGACCCACGGTGAAGAAGGACAGACGCTTCATGTGAGAGATTACAGTATACATCTTATATGTTATTTAACCTCATCTTTTCATTTTATCATACATTATATTTCATTATCTAATAGTAATATAATATAATCACATTCTTTACATCATAATATATACTGTAAATCATATCTCACACATCATATAGTCTCATATCAGTGTATAATAAATCATTTCACATATTATATAATAAACCCATATCATATTTCATATATCGTCTCCTTTCTCATATATAATATTATATCATATCTTAAATTGGTGATTGGCTTTAAAAACTTTTATAAAAACAATCCAACGTGAATCTGTCAGATTTCATATTTACATTAATGTGTGAAACGTGTGTGTGTGTCAGGTTTGGTGGTGAGGAGCAGCACGAGGAGAACCGTGTCCACCTGGGAAACGCCATCATGTCCTTCTACTCAGCGCTCATCGACCTGCTGGGGCGCTGTGCTCCTGAGATGCATGTGAGCGCCACTCCATCCATCTCTCATCCATCTATTCATCCATCTCTCATCCATCTATTCATCCATCTCTCATCCATCTATTCATCCATCTATTCATCCATCTATTCATCCATCTATTCATCCATCTATTCATCCATCTCTCATCCATCTCTCCATCCATCTATTCATCCATCTATTCATCCATCTATTCATCCATCTATTCATCCATCTATTCATCCATCTCTCATCCATCTATTCATCCATCTATTCATCCATCTCTCCATCCATCTATTCATCCTCTCATCATCTCATCATCTATTCATCCATCTCTCATCCATCTATTCATCCATCTATTCATCCATCTATTCATCCATCTATTCATCCATCTCTCATCCATCTATTCATCCATCTATTCATCCATCTCTCCATCCATCTCTCATCCATCTATTCATCCATCTATTCATCCATCTCTCCATCCATCTCTCATCCATCTATTCATCATCTATTCATCCATCTATTCATCCATCTATTCATCCATCTATTCATCCATCTATTCATCCATCTATTCATCCATCTCTCATCCATCTATTCATCCATCTATTCATCCATCTATTCATCCATCTATTCATCCATCTCTCATCCATCTATTCATCCATCTATTCATCCATCTATTCATCCATCTCTCATCCATCTATTCATCCATCTATTCATCCATCTATTCATCCATCTATTCATCCATCTATTCATCCATCTATTCATCCATCTCTCATCCATCTATTCATCCATCTATTCATCCATCTATTCATCCATCTATTCATCCATCTCTCCATCCATCTCTCATCCATCTATTCATCCATCTATTCATCCATCTATTCATCCATCTATTCATCCATCTATTCATCCATCTATTCATCCATCTCTCATCCATCTATTCATCCATCTCTCATCCATCTATTCATCCATCTATTCATCCATCTATTCATCCATCTATTCATCCATCTCTCATCCATCTATTCATCCATCTATTCATCCATCTCTCCATCCATCTCTCATCCATCCATCTCTCATCCATCCATCTCTCATCCATCCATCTCTCATCCATCCATCTCTCATCCATCTATTCATCCATCTATTCATCCATCTATTCATCCATCTATTCATCCATCTATTCATCCATCTATTCATCCATCTCTCATCCATCTATTCATCCATCTATTCATCCATCTATTCATCCATCTCTCATCCATCTATTCATCCATCTCTCATCCATCTATTCATCCATCTATTCATCCATCTCTCCATCCATCTCTCATCCATCTATTCATCCATCTATTCATCCATCTATTCATCCATCCATCCATTCATCCATCTATTCATCCATCTATTCATCCATCCATCCATCTATTCATCCATCTCTCATCCATCTATTCATCCATCTATTCATCCATCTATTCATCCATCTATTCATCCATCTCTCATCCATCTATTCATCCATCTCTCATCCATCTATTCATCCATCTATTCATCCATCTATTCATCCATCTCTCATCCATCTATTCATCCATCTATTCATCCATCTATTCATCCATCTCTCATCCATCTATTCATCCATCTATTCATCCATCTATTCATCCATCTATTCATCCATCTCTCATCCATCTATTCATCCATCTATTCATCCATCTATTCATCCATCTCTCATCCATCTATTCATCCATCTATTCATCCATCTATTCATCCATCTCTCATCCATCTATTCATCCATCTCTCATCCATCTATTCATCCATCTATTCATCCATCTATTCATCCATCTATTCATCCATCTCTCATCCATCTATTCATCCATCTCTCATCCATCTATTCATCCATCTATTCATCCATCTATTCATCCATCTCTCATCCATCTACTCATCCATCTATTCATCCATCTATTCATCCATCTATTCATCCATCTATTCATCCATCTATTCATCCATCTATTCATCCATCCTCATCCATCTATCTCCATCTCTCATCCATCTATTCATCCATCTATTCATCCATCTATTCATCCATCTCTCATCCATCTATTCATCCATCTATTCATCCATCTCTCATCCATCTATTCATCCATCTCTCATCCATCTATTCATCCATCTATTCATCCATCTATTCATCCATCTATTCATCCATCTCTCATCCATCTATTCATCCATCTCTCATCCATCTATTCATCCATCTATTCATCCATCTCTCCATCCATCTCTCATCCATCTCTCCATCCATCTCTCCATCCATCTCTCATATTCCATCCATCTATTCATCCATCTATTCATCCATCTATTCCTCTCATCTATTCATCCATCTATTCATCCTCTATCATCATCTCTCATCCATCTCTCCATCCATCTATTCAGCCATCTCTCCATCCATCTCTCCATCCATCTATTCATCCATCTATTCATCCATCTATTCATCCATCGCTCATCCATCTATTCATCCATCTATTCATCCATCTCTCCATCCATCTCTCATCCATCTCTCCATCCATCTATTCATCCATCTATTCATCCATCTATTCATCCATCTATTCATCCATCTCTCCATCCATCTCTCATCCATCTCTCCATCCATCTCTCCATCCATCTATTCATCCATCTATTCATCCATCTCTCCATCCAAGCTTTCAGTCACTCATTCTTCTGTGTTTTCTGCCTCCTCCAGCTCATCCAAGCAGGAAAAGGTGAAGCTCTGAGGATCAGGGCCATCCTCAGGTCTCTGGTGCCCATCGAGGACCTGGTGGGCGTCATCAGCCTCCCTGTGCAGATTCCAGCCTACGGCAAAGGTGGGAAACGCTGAGTTTGAGTCTTTAGCATCTTTCTGCATGTGTAACATAAGGTGACTTATGTTAAAAATGTTAAAAATACACAGAAACATTACATAAAAAAGTACATCATGACCCTTTTTCATTACACCAACAAGTACATTAAAAAGCACAAGATATATACATTAAGATTGTTAAAAATATGATTTGAAAGTATTTTTAAATTTGCATAAAGTTGACTTGCAGGTCTCTTGGTAATGTGTTTCATAGAAGTGAGAAGCTCTAAAAATGACAGACTTTTCACAATAACTGTAAATATGTCACGTATTGCACACTATGGATATTATTTAAATATGGAAGTGCAAAATAGGAATAGAAAAATATTTTTTCCAAAATCCTACAATTTTTCTTTAGTTATTCCACAAAAACTCTTCAAATTAAGTGAAATTTGGTCAATAAATAAATAAATTAAAGGACATCCGTCACTTATTGCTTAGATATTGTTGACGTTACTTTATTTCTATTTTATAACTGAAAGTGCACATTATTGATCAGTGTTTGGTCCCTGAACTAAAATGAGTTTGACACCCCTGATGCATAATAAACAGGATTGATTTGAGTCTTTGTTGTGATAAATTAATGTTTAGTTTTTATGAACAATAACAACTTATTTATCTACTACATCGTATTTTGTCGTTACAAGGTAGATTCAATATAACGTAGAGTACTTTGAGTATGAAGGCCCAGTGTCCTCTTTGTTATAAATCTAAATATGATCACCTTAGTGTAACAACACTGACTCATCTTTTAACAGACGGTCAGATTATCGAGCCAAAGATGTCTGCTAGTTTTGTGCCGGACCACAAGGCCTCCATGGTGCTTTTCCTGGACAGAGTGTACGGTATCGATAACCAGGACTTCCTGCTTCACGTGTTGGAGGTCGGTTTCCTTCCCGACATGAGAGCCGCAGCTTCTCTGGATACGGTGAGTGTAGAACATTTAGGTCTAAGGCAGTTTTTTGGATCGTGACCCCATTTTTACATCACATTTGTCTAGAATTGATTTTAATTGTTTAATTGAAATAATTTTTTCTACTGTGTTACAAATACAGAGTAGCCAGAATTAGTGCACAAAGTGCAAGCACAATACAAAACACAGCTTTAAGGCCAAGGTCACCAAATGTGGGACCCGCTAAACATCACCCACCACCCAAGGATTACCACCCTCCCCAGCAACCGGGTACCAAGGAGCAATTTAAGGAAAGGGACAACACCAAAAGAGGTAAGGTTGGTGCATATGGGACATCCACCCCCTGAGACCCTGGACCTCACAAGTTTTACCCCACAGGGGCTTGTGACAGGGCATCTGCCTGGACATTATTCTGCCCACTAATGTGTCTAATGTCCAAACCGTATGCTTGCAGAAACAAAGCCCATCAAACTGAACGCTGGTTAAGAGACTTTAAGCTTTTCAAAAAGGTCAACGGATTGTGATCGGTATAGACAACTTTGGGGGCTGCCCCACCCACATAGAACTCAAAATGTTGGAGGGCCCAAATTAAAGCCAAGGCCTACTTTTCTATCACAGAATAATTGAACTGATATGAGTTAAAGTTATTGGAAAAGAAGCACACCGGCCTAAGCACACCATCGTCCCCCCTGCAGGAGGACGGCACCAGCCCCAACCTGGCTGGCATCCACCTGGACCTGGGACCCCTATCAAAGCGAGGTGCCGCAAGCACCGGTTACTGTCGCGCGTGCAAACTCACACTTTGCTAGGTTCACAGTCAGCTGTGCCTCCTCCAAATGCTCGAACAAAGACTTAATGCACCTAACATAGGAAACCCAGGTGTCGCTGAAAACAACCAAATCGTCCAGATACACGGAACAACCCTCTAAACTAGCCACAACCCTATTCATCAAACGCTGAATCATCGTAGGGGCGTTCTTCAGGCCAAAAGACATTACTGCCTATGAATAGAGGCCAGAGGGAGTTATAAACGATGAGATCTCCTCTGCACGGTCTGAAAGAAGCACCTGCTAGTAACCTTTCAACAGATCAAATTTTGAAACAAACTTGGCTGAGCCCCACCAAGTCCACACAATCCTCCATCCATGGGAGAGGAAAAGAGTCAGACTTGGTCACTGCATTAACTTTCCTCATATCAGTATAGAACATGGGAGACCCATCAGACTTCGGTACTATAACACACGGTGAAGCCCAACTAGACGACGACGGAGCCGCAATGCCATGCTCCACCATTTATTTAATTTTGTTGTCAAGAGCCTCACGCCTATCCGGAGACATCTGATAGAAACGCTGCCTAATTGGCTGCGTGTCCCCCACATCAGTGTCATGTTCTGTCCACGTTATACGGGAAGGAACGTTCCCAAAAAGTGCTGGAAACCTCAGAATTAGTCGAATCAACTATGTCCGCTGCACCAAAGGTAAATGGGATAGCAATACGTCAAGACGATCGAGCGACTCAGAATTTTTAAGACGACCACACAAAACCCAGTCGTCAGGATCCGGAACCCCATCTCCTTCATGCACCACGACACACGCATCCAGAGCAACGTCCACCTCACCTCCAACGTCGCTGCCACCGATGGAGTGCTGATAGTACGGTTTCAGTTAACATGACACAATTGCATGGACTTTCTATGCCCAGGGGTCACTAACAAGTAGTTCAGGTCAGACACCCGCTCCTTGACAGTACAAGGCCCTGTGTACCGTGGTGACGTGCTGACGTGGTGACGTATCGTGGTGACGTATCGATCATTTCCTGTTTACACTCTACCGCTGCTTGCAGCGCTCTACTACTGTGTTCTGCTAACTCTAATCAAACTTGTTGTCATTGATATTTTAGCCTTGAAAACACTTGTTTTAATTTTTACCGTACAGTTAAACGTACGAAGGTTAAGTAAAAAGCAATCTCGCCTCTTATAGGCAGTGTAATCTCCTTTAAACTTCCTTTTGTCCTTAGCTTAGCTTAGCTTAAATTTAGCACCTATGGCTTCTCTCTCCTCCCCTCCTCTCTCCTGCCCGGTGTGTCAGATGTTTAGTTACTCCTCGTCCTCCTTTAGGGACAATGGTAGTTGCATAAAGTGTAGCATACTGTTAGATATGGAGGCGAGGATCAACAATCTGGAGAAGCGGTTCCGCACCCCTGATACCAAAACCGAAGCTAGCAAGCAGGACCTAGCCGGTGCGGACCGTGCTAGCTCTAGCTTAGCCTCCCCCCCGGCCAGCAATGAGTGGGTTACTGTCCGTGGTAAGCATAGTCGAAGGTCAAAAAGCCGCTCGGGACACCACCATGTTCACGTCTCAAACAGGTTCTCCCCCCTCCGTGAGGACAACACACTCACCGGGGAACAAACTCTGATAATTGGCGACTCCATAGTGAGAAACGTGAAGCTAGCGAAGTCAGCGGGCATCGTGAGGTGCATCCCAGGGGCCAGAGCGGGCGACATAGAATCAAATCTAAAGTTGCTGGCAAAGAGTAATCGTAAGTTTGATAGGATAGTCCTCCATGTCGGCACTAATGACTCCCGACGTCGCCAGTCGGAAGCAACCAAAGTGAACATTGAATCAGTTTGTGCTTATGCTAAAACAATGTCGGACTCCGTAATTTTCTCTGGTCCCTTACCAAATCTGACCAGTGATGACATGTATAGCCTATAGCATGTCATCATTTAACCGCTGGCTATCGAGGTGGTGTCCAGAAAACGAGGTGGGCTTCATTGATAATTGGAGATCCTTCTGGGGAAAACCGAACCTGATAGGAAGAGATGGAATCCATCCTACTTTGGAGGGAGCATCTCTACTATCAGAAAACATGGCACAGTCACTGTTATGACATCTCATGAATGAGACCATGTTACAGAGGCGGAGTCCTCCACGCCCCTCTGCGCTTGCCTTAGGACAGTTTCCCTCCCACTGCTATCAGGATAGCTGTGTTCATCGCCATGACAACTGTTGTGATGGTGATGAATATTATTTTATGGAGACGGTGTCTGTCCCTCGACCCATATTTCACAATGATTTTAACATAAAATCAAATAAAAGAGCTATCAATTATAAAAATCTGAAAAAAATTAAAATCTCAAATCTAGAAACACCAAAACATAAAAGCATTAGATGTGCTCTATTAAATATTAGATCACTGAGATCCAAATCTCTACTAGTAAATGACCTTATCTCAGAAAATAACTTTGATTTATTCTGTTTAACTGAAACATGGCTGTATCAAGATGAATATGTTAGTTTAAATGAAGCCACTCCTCCCAGTCATTTAAATACTCATATGCCACGAGACATAGGCCGTGGAGGTGGTGTAGCAGCTATTTATCATTCCTCTCTCCTAATCTATCCTAAACCAAAGGCCAGTTACACTTCCTTTGAAAGCCTGGTTCTAAATTTATCTCATATCAAATCAAAAACCTGCCAGCCAGTCTTATTTGTGATAATTTACCGTCCTCCAGGCCCTTATTCTGAATTTCTATCAGAATTCTCTGAGTTTATATCAAACTTAGTCCTCAGTTCTGATAAAATACTGATAGTAGGATATTTTAATATCCATGTGGACAAAGATAGTGATAGCCTGAGCTCAGCCTTTATGTCCCTAATAGACTCAGTTGGCTTTTTTCAAACTATTAATGAAGCTACTCATCGTTTAAATCATACTCTTGATCTTGTTCTAACATATGGCCTTGATATTAATGAACTAAAAGTCTACCCTGAAAATCCTCTGCTATCAGATCACTTTTTAATATCTTTTAACATTATCCTAGAGGATCTCGCACTGTGCAATAAAATAGTTAGGAGTAGAAATCTGTCCAATAGTGCTGTGGCTAAATTTAAAGAGGCCATTCCTGCTGCCTTACACTCAGTGCACCATCCAATAAATAACTATGATATTAATTATAACCCCTCTCAACTGGATCTGCTTGTCGATAGCTCTGCTAGTCTACTAAAATCCACCTTGGACTCAATTGCCCCATTGAGGGAAAAAACTATTAAACGTCAGAGGAAAGCTCCGTGGTTTAGCTCTGAAACTCACACACTCAAACAAACAACCCGTAAATTAGAGAGAATGTGGCGCTCCAATAAAACAGAGGAGTCACGAATACTCTGGCAAGAAAGCCATAGTAAATACATGACAGCCTTACGACATAGTCGATCTACATACTACTCCTCACTAATTGAAGAAAATAAAAATAATCCGAGGTACCTTTTCAGCACTGTAGCCAGGCTAACACAAAGTCAGAGCTCTATTGAGCCCATGATTCCTCTAGCCCTCAGCTGTGAGGACTTTATGACATTTTTTAACCATAAAATTCATAAGATTAGAGATAAAATTAGCCACTCCCTGCCTTCACCTGGGCCTGCTGTACCATTAAATGTAAATAGGCCTAACCTAAACTGTTTCACACATATAGGACTTCAGGAACTTAACTCTATTATTTCATCCTCCAAACCATCGACCTGCCTTTCAGATCCGATCCCAACTAAGCTGTTTAAAGAAGTTATTCCCCTGGTCTGCCCATCTTTGTTGGAGACAATAAATATATCCCTATCAATAGGCTACGTGCCACAGTCCTTTAAAGTAGCTGTAATCAAACCCCTTCTCAAAAAACCTACTCTTGATTCCAGCACTTTAGCAAACTACAGGCCTATATCTAATCTTCCTTTTATTTCAAAGATTCTTGAGAAAGTTGTGGCGGCTCAGCTCTGTGAATTTCTTCAAAACAACAGCCTGTTCGAGGACTTCCAGTCAGGTTTTAGAGCTCAACACAGCACAGAGACTGCTTTAGTTAAAGTAAATAATGATCTACTCTGGGCTTCAGATGAAGGACGACTCTCAGTGCTGGTTTTATTAGATCTTAGTGCAGCTTTTGACACTATAGATCACTATATTCTACTAGAGAGATTAGAGGAATTACTTGGAATCACAGGGACTGCCCTAAACTGGTTTAAGTCCTACCTATCTGATAGGTACCAGTTTGTACACGTGAATAATAGGTCTTCTGTGTACACTAAAGTAAGCTACGGGGTTCCTCAGGGCTCTGTGCTAGGTCCAATCCTCTTCTGTATCTATATGATCCCCCTTGGTAATGTTATGAGAAAATACTCTGTTAACTTTCACTGCTATGCTGATGATACCCAACTGTATGTATCAATGAAGCCAGGTGAGACAAATCAGCTATCTAAACTTGAGGCCTGTCTAAAGGACATTAGGGCCTGGATGGACCAAAATTTTCTTCTTCTCAACTCAGACAAGACTGAGGTCATTGTACTGGGCCCGCGACACCTTAGAGAAACCTATGCTAGCCTAACTGCCCTAGAAGGCATTACCCTGGCACAAAGCACAACTGTTAGAAACCTTGGGGTTCTATTTGATCAGGATTTATCCTTCAACTCTCACATAAAACAAACTTCAAGAACTGCCTTCTTTCATCTCCGTAACATTGCTAAAATCAGATCTATCCTGTCTCAGGGCGACGCCGAAAAACTAGTCCATGCTTTTGTTACCTCTAGACTGGATTATTGTAATTCTCTTTTAGCAGGCTGCCCGAGCAAGTCGCTTAAGACACTTCAGCTGGTTCAAAATGCTGCAGCACGTGTACTGACTAAAACTAGGAGAAGAGATCACATTACTCCTGTATTAGCCTCTCTGCATTGGCTTCCCATAAAATATAGAATAGAATTCAAGATTCTTCTTCTCACTTATAAAGCCCTAAATGGACAGGCACCAGTCTATCTCAAGGAGCTTGTAGTGCCATACAATCCCCCCAGAACACTACGCTCTCAAAATGCTGGACTACTCGTTGTTCCATTTGTCTCTAAAAGTAGTATAGGAGGAAGAGCTTTCAGTTATCAGGCCCCCACTTCTCTGGAACCATCTACCAACCACGGTTCGGGGGGCAGACACCCTCTCTACCTTTAAGGTTAGGCTCAAAACATTCCTCTTTGATAAAGCTTTTAGTTAGGAACCAGCTCATAGCTCATAATTAAGATGCAATAGGCATAGACTGCCGGGGGGGGGGGGGGGTCTGGCATGCTCGGTTGGAGAGAGGTTGGAGAGGGCGTTAAGAGAGAGGTCATTTAGGTTAGAGAGGGACCGGAGAGGGTCCCATTCCTCTTTCAAACACTCCCTCTATGTCTGCTTCTTCCCTTGTGTGTTTGCTCCTGTTCTCCTTCTGGCTTTTGTCTTGCAGGTCCGTGGGATCCTCAGTGTGGAGTTACAGAGACTCAACAACTCTGTCTCCACCCTTTCCTCTGCACACACCCAACACAGCATAACGTGGATGGCTGTTCATCATAGGAATGGGATCCACACAAGGTTCCTGCTGCTTAACAGAAGGTTTTCCTTGCCGCCATGATGAATTCATGTTGGGTGTGGGATACATATGTATGTGTATATACGTATATATGCATATGTGTGTATCCATAAAATGAAGAGTCCGTCCTTAAGACTGCTCTACTGTAAAGTGCCTTGAGATACCATTGGTTATGATTTGGCGCTATACAAATAAAGATTGATTGATTGATTGATTGAAAGGGAGAACACACAAGAGGCTTAAGTGTGAGAACCTGCTCCCCAGTACTAAACACGTGAAGCTCCGCAGGCCTATCATACTAAGCCTTCATATTGGCCTGAGCTAACGACAGCTTTTCCCGCGCCAGACAACCCACCGTGTACAATCGGTGGCGTAAACCATTCACATAATCTATCAGATTAGTCGGTGCGTCAGAGGACCGACTAAACCATTCTTTAACACCTCTAAAGGCCCACGAACAGAGTGCCAAAAAACAATGTTGTTCGGACTAAACCCAGTGCTGTCCTGCACAGCCTCTCGAGCAGCCAGCATAAGCCTCGGGAGCCCCTCCTCCCAGTCTCTAGACATCTCCACACAAAATGCGTGCAACAGTGACTTCAACGACTGATGGAAACGCTCAAGCGCACCCTGGTTCTGTGCATGGTATGGAGTAGACAAGTTATGTCTAACAAATACATGCCACCTAAAGTTAGAACTATGGTAATTCTGTATAATTTTGGGAATTCCAAAAACTGAAATAAAATACAAAAGAGCTTTTACAACCGCCTTTCCAGTAATAGATCGCAGAGGAAAAGTGGCCGGATAACGAGTAGCCTGATACATGACAGTCAGCAAATACTAGACTTGGACACAGGCAGTGGTCCCACACAATCAATGAGCAAATATTCAAATGACTCATTCATCACAGGAATAGGTTACAACGGGGCCGGCTTAATCTTTTGATTAGGTTTACCCGTCAGCTGGCAGATATGACACGACCGAATATACGCAGCCACATCCCTTTTCAACCGCAGCCAGAAAAATGCTTGAAGATCGCTAGGTAAGTCTTACGCACCTCAAGATGATCACCCTGATCATGTGCCACCTTCAACACCTGTGCCCTACACGCCTCAGGCACTACCAACTGAAACACAGGCTCACTCACAGCTCCGCCCCCACAGCTGGGCCATTTGCGCACGAGAAACAAATCCTGTACAAAATAGCCTTGCGCCAGATCTCGTATCTGAGCCTCAGATACAACTTCCTCAAACAACGGTGAAAGTGTTGTGTCATCTTTCTGTGCCTTAACCCAGTCCCCTTTACACACACTAACAGGTAACATAGGCAGCAACACTGGGTCGACTGTAGCCTTTACTCTGACATCCTGCTCCATGTCATCTCCCTGTTTAGCCTGAGCTCGGGTCACAGCACACACAGGAAACATTTCACACTCACAAGTCCACCCTGAAGCTAGCGGCTCAGCCACTACCACCAGTGTAGGGGGACAAGAGGCCCACATGGTGCTCCCACAGATGTCATTGCCCAAAACCATGTCCACCCCCTCCAACTGGAGCACAGACTGCACAGTGACCGGAAACACCCATGATACCAAGTCACACTCTAGCGCTACCTGGTGCTACCTCAGCATGGAGCTGAAACATAACCCAGCTCCATGCCATGCATTACAATAAAGTCACCCGCCTGTGACTCACTGGAAAAAGACAAAACCGAATCAACAATAAACGAGTGCTTAGCTCCGGTGTCCTGAAGCACCTTAATTTGCACACCTGCGCGCTAGTAAGTAAAGGCTCAAAACCTGACGCTGCCGACCACTGGCATGTCCACCTTCTGCCCATGCAACTCAATGCACAACATAGCTGGTGAAGTCCGACTCTTTCCCTTCAAGAGTGGACACTTATCTCTCCAATGGCCCACACCACGGCAGTGATGACACACATCCAAGCTCCGAGAGCGCCCAGCCTATCTGAGGTGCCCCGTTTTTTTTCTCAGTAGTTTGAATCCTGCCCGGTTGTGCCTCTCTTTGCTCGTTGGTCCACTCTTGTCTGACATCTGCTGCACCTGCTCCATGAGCGTCCCTGGAGGTGTGATGGTTGTCACTGCGTAGCTTCTCTTCAGCAGGTCCTCTGATGCCTCCTCTACGCTTTCATAGATTTTAGTTCCATCATTGTGCCTCACGTGCAGTCTGACAGGAACGAGGGTCTGGAACTGAACTTTATTGTCCTTCAGCACTTTGCGGATCTCTGTGTACTCTGTATTTTTTAAGTATCAGAGATGGATAGTCATTGTCCACATTAATGTGCTTTTCTTGCCACGTAAACCCCTTCCTCTGCCATGTTTTGCGGAGTAGCATTTCTTTGGTTCTGAAACTCAGAAACTTCACTGTAATGGAGCGTGGCGGCTCAGTCCACCTATGTGCTTGTTCATTCTGTAAGTCGGGCATGACGTCGGTCAGTCCGAGACCCTCACGGAGTAAATTCACCACAAATGAGGAAACTGTTGTGGATTACTTCTCCGCTCCCTCCGGTACCCCGTATATTCTTATATTCTCACACCCTCCAAGTCCAGCAGCTTGTCCTCCATGTGGATGTGCAGCTTTAGCATGGCCGTGATAACCTCCTCCATGTTTAGGATCCGTTCCTCTGCTTTCTCGTTCCTCCGCCTCGTCCAGTCGGACCTTTCTGATTTCTTCTTTCATTTTCTCAAGCTGCTCTTTGTTCTCTTGGTGAAATCTTCTCAGTTCACTCAGAATCACTTCCAAGTTGGTCATTTCACACGGCGGTTTGTGTTAGCTTTACCCGTTAGCCGCTAGTCCATGCTGTGCACTGTATTCTTCACCCTCTTCTCCACAGACAACTTGTCCACTGACGATGTGGCTCTTCTCCCCGTTCTTTTGCTTGTTGCGGATTAATTTACATGGGTTGTTTAGGGAATTTCTCTCATTCCCCTGGTTTAACCGGGAGCTCTCTCGTTATGTGGCCATCTTGGTGGTGGTCCGACCGGAAGTCCATACCCCCTTATTTTTATCAATTACTAGATATTTCAAGTGACCCCTCAGGTGACATTTACTATTATAATTTTTTTTTTCAAACTCTTTTTATTTCAACTTTTAGAAACATACAGGCACACAAGTACAGTTTGATTGTATGATTATGCATTAAACTATTAGCATTGCACTCATAGTACCAAGATACAGAAACTAGAAAAAATATAATAAAAAAACAAACAAGCAAACAAAAACAATACATATATAAGTATACATATAAATTTACACATACATACATTCATAAACATACATATGCATACACACATAAAAGGCATGAATGAATAAGAGAAGAAAAAAGGAAAAAAGGGGGGGGGGGTGAAGGGGGAGTGAATTACAAATTGTTTAATATTTGTCTTTTATGGGCTAGTTATTGTTATTAAAGTAGTCTATAAAATGTTTACCTTATCTCTCAAAAAAAAAATTATTTTCTCCACTTAGAAGTTTCATCACTTCTTTCAGTAATGCCAGGTGTGGGAGGAGCCTTGCTCTTCCAGTGTAGAAGAATCAATCTCCATGCTGACATTTACTGTTATTTTAATATTTATTTGTATTATCATTATTTTTATGCAATCACACATTTTAGTATATTTTGTTTATTATTATTATTAGGAGGCCAAGCCCGCGGGGCCAGGGAACCGTGTATGTAAGCATACGTGGTTCCTAGGACCAGCGGTGCTAGGAACCCTATTGTTATCGTTCCGATTATTAATATTATTATTATTATTGTTACCTTTTATAGTTCCGTTGGTAAAAGTGTTGCTGCAGGCTAAACCATGCAAGGTAGGGTGGTGCCCTTTGGAGGGTGGGTCCAGAACCCCCAGGGGACCTTGGACGCAAAAATTCACATATATCCGCCAGCAGGTGGCGCTATTACAAAGGTCAATGCGTTTTGGCCTACAACTCCCAGACTGTATGTCGCACATTCAAAAACTTCATATGGACAGATTCCCTGAGTAGCACTGAATCACCTGGGCTAGGCCACGCCCATTTCCGTCTAAACTTTTGTCGGAGCAAAATCGGAAAAACTGGAAAACCTACTTTTTAGAATTACTCCTTGGGATTTTGTCCAATCAGCGTGAAACTTGGTACACTTTTTACTTTTTGGGGACATGAAAATACAGGCTATACTTTTTGTCATCAGAATATGTGTTAAACTAAATCTACAGAATACACAAACATTTACACAAATTATAAAGTACAATTGAATATGCCACAAAACTTAGAAATATACAAAACTTTACTCAATGAAAAATGTTTTGGTGTGAATGTGTAGCTACAAGTCCACAGCACTATGAACTACATGGCCAGAATAAAAGCATCAGAATTGAAAAATAATGTAAGAACTGTTTATTTTATTTGAGGGGTTTAATATTTCAATTGTTAAAATCGTCAATGTGTTTTTAAGCAGCGTGACTTGTATTTTAATATAAAATAAGGTTACTATACTGTAATATTTATTTAATTTGTGTTTACAATGGGATTTTTTTTGGGGGGGACACGACCCCTGCATCCCCCACCATGATTTGCGCCCCTGCCCCCATTTGTCCATCTACAACATTTTGCTCAGAATACTGTGAAAAAACAACAAAAAAAAAAAAAACGTTAATGAAAAGATGAAATTATGAAGAAGATGAGAATGTTTGACTAGGGAAGAAACAAAGTTTGATGTAAAATTATCTGTGTTCAAATCAGGGGACGGATCTGGATAAGCAAAATCCTTTTTTCCGTCGCCCTTTCCGGCATGAAAAAGGACAAAAAAAAACAAAAAAAAAAAAACAATGATGTGATTTTGCTCTGAATGTCAAAATGAATTTCTGTGATTGCAACCATGTCGGAAATGAACTGAACAAATAAAAAAATAAATAAAACAATAGAGCACAATGGTGGAATGAAAGTGGAATTAAAATTCATGGAGCTAACAGAATTTAAACACAAATTTGACAGAAATGTAAAAGTGTGCAGTGCAATATCAATTCCCTTATGTTGGAATTCTGAGGAAAAAAATCTGAATTCTAAATATAAAATCAGAAAAATATCAGATTTTTTACCTTAAAGTCAGACTTCTCACTTTAAAGTTGGAATTCTGAGAAAAATGTCAGATTTCTTAATTTAAAGTCAGAATTCTTGAGGAAAAAAGTTATTATACTATGATTTTCATGATCTGACCCAACTTAATAACTCAGTTCAACGCAACAATTATTTTTATAAACATTTTGTTTGTTCATTTGTTCTTTCATCTTTTTTTAATAAAATTTTCTTCCTGCATTCAAGGAGAAAGAATATAAAGAGAGGGGAGAGGAACGTTTTAAATCATCATGGGGGGGGGATAGAGATTAAGAGTCAAACTTGAGGTTTATATTGTTCTAACGTTTGGTTTTCCTCTTAAACCACTGGTGGATTCTTTTCCATAGAGGTTTCTTTTTAGCGTGGCTGGACCGCTCTTCTTCTAGTTCCACATCTTTGGCTTTCAGTAGGTTCTGTGTTGTGACCAGGGCGTTCTTCAGCATGGTCACCTTTTCTTTCACCTGCTCCTCCAGACTGCAGTAGGCCTGCTCCTTTGACTTCACCACTTCTAACATGTTGGCGTTCACCTCCAACAGTTGGTCGTGTTCATCACTTTGACTTTTGAGTTTCTCCTGCACCTGCCTGAGATCGGACCTCAGAACGTCGTTTTCAATGTTCTGCTCATGGAATTCCTTTCTGGAGACATCTAGAACCAGTTTGAGTTGGGCCAGGTCCTTCTCTTGTACTTCCAACAGGTACGTTGCAGAGAATCTCTTGTTTCTCCTCTTTGCACATGTGATACACCCTGGTGGTGCTTGGTCAGGTACCAGCGTGCAGCCTGGTTCACAGGGACTCACTGGTACGGTGGCTGGTGGATGGTTCACCTGTTCATCATCACCCTTGTCTCCAGGAGATGATGGTTGGTCTCCCTTCATCACCTGCGTCTGAACCTTCTTCCTACGAGGTGGCTTTGGCAGGGGGACTGGCGCTTTTTGAATTTCTTAAATAAGGGCTCAGAACCCCCAATGTCACTAAAAGTAACGTCCATTGCTGGTTTTTGATCCATCGTCAATGTTTCATGAAACAAAAGCAAGAGAATCTTCAACAAAAAGTGTAGTTTTTAGAGCTTTGAGCTGTGTGTGCTACTGTAGAAGAATCCAGACACTTTCAAGTGATGTGGCTTTCATCTCCTGTGTTTGTTTTCATTTCTGTTGTCATGGTTACAATCACACATTCTAAAAGAGGATTTGCTGCTGCTTTGTTAACAAACAATAAAATAATGAAATTAAAGAAATCTAAAGCCTGAACAGCCTGAAAAACTGGGCCCAAGACTGAAGGAAAATGGTGAAAAAACCGCAGGGAGGCCCTTCAGAACCCAATTCGGGTTTGGAAGAGGTCAAGGAGATGATACGCGAGGGTCTACAAAACCTATCTGCCGAGATAAAGTCATTGGAAAAGACGCTGGAAAACTCACTGGAAAGACTACAAAGCAAAACAAAGGTACTGAAAGAAAAGAATGAAAGAAATGCTGAAGAGATAAAATTGTTGAACGCGAGGGTTGAACAGCTGGAACAAAAGGAAAGAGAGAAAGATGTCATCATCACAGGCCTAAAGATAAAACCCAGGAGTGACGAAGAAACAAAATCGATTGAACAACAGGTCATTGACTACCTGAAGTTGAAGGACATTGTCCTGAACCCTGACAACATCAACTCCTGCCATCTCCTGCCAAAGAGAAATGATACCAGAGCTGTAAAAATAACCTTCACGAATATAAAATTCAAAGGAGAACTCCTGAGGCAAGGAAATAAACTCAAGGGAACGAAGGTGTACATCAATGAAAACCTGACGAAACAAAATGCAAGCATTGCATGGAAGGCACGCCAAATAAAAAAAGAAGGAAAGATTGTGAAGACGTGGTTAAAAAACTGCAGGATTTACATCCAGGAAGAAGAGGACGGAAAACCAGTTCTCATCAAAACGATGGACAACTTGGGAAAATACGAAGGATCCACCTAAACAACAACACTACTGATGGTAATCATGGATATGGACCCAGATCTATATAAACACTGGAAACAAAACTCAGACTGTGATTATTTTACGGAGACCGAATTAAATGTGGAAACCAAGAGTAAAAAAGGTCTGTCATTTATTCATTTCAATTGCTAGGTGGTGGGGTGATTAAGGATTACATTAAATTTAAATTCAAAGTGTTTATTGTCATATGTGCAGTTAGAAACACGTTTTTTTTTTAAATATACAAAGAAATTACTACCTTGCTTATGAACTAAGATATAATAATGTGTTTATACAAGTTAAATCTAACAGTGGAAAATACAACACTGCCAATAGAACTAACAACAGCAGTTAGAAACACGCTTATGAACTAAGATATATTACATTAAAATACTACTTTGCTTGTGAACTGGGATGTGGTGATGTGTTTATACAAGTTGGATCTGATCCCATCATCAGACAGTGGAAAATACAACACTGCCAATAGAACTAACAACAGCTGGATTACCCTTGATGTAGAGACAAAACAAGGTGACATTGTGGATGAAAAGGGAAAAACCTTCCAAACACCTTCGAAAGAGGAACTATTCTTGAACTGGAGGAATGCTAACAACGTCTGGCAGGGAACAAGGCCAACACCAACAAAGACAGAGGAGAACAACACTGACTACAGATGAGAATACACAAAAAAGGACGTTCAGAAGAAATCAAGAATGTTTGACCAGAGAGACATGTAAACCCATGTAAATTTGCGATGGTAAAACAGGGGACGGGACCCAGATAAGCAAACTGCTTCTCTCGTCTCCTTTTTCGGCATGTACAAAAAGAAAAAAAAAAAAAAAAAAAAAAAAAAAGTGAATGTAACCATGTCGGAAATAAACTGAATAAATAAAATTAAAAAAAAAAATAATTATTATTATTATTATTTATCCAATCACATATTTTAGTCAGCTCATATTTCATTTTTGTCCTCTATCTTCTATTATTTATACTGCATTTTATTTAAACTAGATCCATATTTGACAAAGTTAAAGTATAAAATACAGTTGTTTAAAATTGCGGGTGTGTTTTAATTTGAAAAACAATCATGTATCTATATATGTATATATGTATATATATATATGTATATGTATATATATATATATATATATAATTTCTAGATGTTTCAGGTGACCCCGTTTAAATTCCAAGGTTGAAAAACACTGGTCTAAGGTGTACAGCAGGGTTCACCAACGTTTCTGAAGGTGTGAGCTACTTCATAGGTACTGAATAGTCTGAAGGGCGAACAGTTTGAAAAACACTTTTTAAATACTAAATGTTCACGGTTTCACATTAGAGATTAAGATAGTAACACTTTATTTGTCCTAATTTATGCAGGTTCATTTTCATTACATTTCATAGAAAATGATCCTTCCTTTTATACTTGCTACTAACAAACAACTTTTAACTAATCGTATAACGGAACATTTGTACAATTGTCATATTTTATGAAAATCCACATCGCATTTTTATAAAATGTATCTCATCATATTATACTGTAACATAACACAACCCATACACCAAATCTGTAACACTTCTACATTTCTCATAATGTTTCAGTGAAAATAAACATTTAAAGATGTGCATTTAAGATTCAAACATTATCTTGTGCAGCAGTATTTAACTATACTAAATACTATTTACATCTGTCAGATGTATTTATCTTTGTGAGTTTGAATCCTGGAAAGTAAATCAGATTTTAGATGGAGCTCATTGGTGACCAGAGCTCCTGAGGGCCCCTCACCTAGTCCAGGTGGGCTAGCTGGTGCCCACGGGCACCATGTTGGTGACCCTTGGTGTACAGTATGTGAGTGTGATTCTTTTTTCCTGTCCTGTTTGACACCAGGTGGCGTTCAGCACCACTGAAATGGCGCTGGCGTTGAACCGTTACCTCTGCTCGGCCGTACTCCCGCTGCTCACCAAATGTGCGCCGCTGTTTGCCGGTACGGACCATCGTGCCATCATGATCGACTCTATGCTGCACACCATTTATCGTCTGTCCAGAGGTCGAGCCCTGACCAAGGCACAGAGGGACGTCATCGAGGAGTGTCTCATGTCGCTCTGCAAGTCAGTACGACCAGTTTTAAAATGTGAATTATGATATTCACGTTAAAACTGTTTCTGTATTTCTTCAAAACTCTTAGTTTAGTATATTTTATTTATTATTATTATTATTATTATTATTATTTATTGTGCACTCATATTTTAGTATATTTCATTTATTATTATTTTGTAATAATTATTTTTATTATTTATTATGCAATCACATATTTAGTTAAATGTTCTTATTTATTGTGCAATGACATATTTTCATTTATTTAATCATTTTTTTAATGCTGATTGTTTTCTCCCCCTGCATTAGTGTAAGTCATTGCTGTATATGTAGAGATGAACGTCTCCTGATGTTCACAGGTACCTCCGTCCTTCCATGCTGCAGCATCTGCTCAGACGGCTGGTGTTTGACGTCCCCATCCTCAATGAATACGCAAAAATGCCTCTCAAGGTTGGTTTTCTCTCAGTCAGATATATTCAAAAAAATCTCACGTCAAGTCCAAATTTTCAATAAGTTTTGGTGTAGATGTTTGGAAAAGTCATTATTCTCTAAATCATTTGAAAGTGTGGTTAACATCAGTCGTACTAAGAAAAAAAAACATCCCCATGCTCTGTGAAACCATTTGTCAGTTCGGTTTTATTTACGTTTTATCAGCTTTATTTTTTTTTCTAACATACTAAATGTACCAAAATTAGGCCAGAAATGAATGGGGATTAATTAGGTTAAATCTCTTTATCCATTTCATTTTTGGATTCTTTTAAATTCCAAAAAGTACGTCTAAATCTCACGAGATGGAACCTTCATTCTGTAGCTCAATATTTTGGTTGTTTTTACTTTCCAAACACTTGTGACACATGTGACCATCTGTTTGGTATTGGTATTACTGTGATAATGTGACATGTAGGTGATTGTGTGTTACGTGTGATATAGCTATATTTTTTTCGGGAAGCTAATTTTGTGATTGTTGTAGGTAGAATCTGAGCATTAAACAAGCTGTTTCATTTTTTACATTTTATAGCAGAAACGTTTGTGCGTGAGAAAATGTGTGAAAGCCTTAAATATGATTTTAGCAGCAGCAATGGGATTTATCATTTAGCTTTTTGTGTGTTTGTTTAGGGCATTACTTCTACTGGAAAATGTCATGGTTTATCACGTACAGTACATGCTAACATGTAGCACCTCTTTCCAATTGGTTGTTTTTAGCTGTTGACCAATCACTACGAGCGCTGCTGGAAGTATTACTGCTTACCCAACGGATGGGCAAACTTCGGCGTGACCTCGGAGGAGGAGCTGCATCTTTCCCGAAAACTTTTTTGGGGGATTTTTGAGTCGCTGGCTCACAAGGTCAGAGACCATCCTCTTTGTTTTCTCTTTAAACTAAATGTTTAAATAGTGTGAAAATAACTTGTTGTTTCTGAACTTTAGAAATTTGATGCTGAGCTCTTTAAGATCGCCATGCCCTGCCTGTGTGCCATAGCAGGAGCTATTCCTCCAGACTATGTGGATGCCAGTTACTCCTCCCACATGGAGAAAAAAGCCTCAGTAGATGCAGAGGGAAACTTTGATCCCAAACCAGTGGAAACCACCAAGTGAGGGAATCACACATTCTATACCTCTCCATAATCATTAGAAACTAGAGAAGCTACAGCTGTAGCCACAGCACACACACCCGGGGCTTCATGTACAAAAGATACGTATGCCCAAAACGTGTGTACGTGAAAACCCACAGTAAAATCCTGATGTTCAGAAACTGGAGTGGGCGTGGATATGTGCGGTCTGTCACGTCAAGTCCTGAGGTGGCGTACGTACGTTTCTACATAGTTGATGCTTTAAATTCTATGGATTAAAGAGGGACACAACCTAAATAATACAATACATCCACACATGAACCTCTGAGCTGCTGTTGACATGTATCATTTTTTGTGAGTTAAGTTTTTAACACGCACGTATGTTTGTGTTGCGGAGGGGTCGTATTAGGGATACCAATGCATTTTACACTGAGTCGTATTTATCTCTTACACATCCACAGCCTGTTTAATGATCAGGAGACAGACACACATTATCACGTGGAAGACACAGAATGGTCTTTAGTAGGGAAAGGAGGAGAGAGATTCAAGGTAATGTTGAGATTAGAATCAAAATAGAATGAGAAGATGTTGAGTAGTAATCATTTAAAGTTGACTAGAGGTTGAGATGGTGAGGGATGGAGGTTTGCTGATTATTTGTAAAATAATACAACAGAGAGACAAAGCAATGGAAATGGGGAGTGTGTGTAGGAGGAAGGTGTTAGATAGGTTTGTGATTGGAGAAAACAGAGTAGTAGGAGGAGTTATATCTGGGATTGGATTTGTTGAGTGTTTTGAGGAGGAGATAAGGGAGAGTAGAGGTGTGAAAAGAGTTAAAAGGCTATACACAACTAGAAATGGAATGAGGGTAAACAGTCAGTCGATGATGATTGAGTTTAAAGGAGTGGTTCTATCACAGAGAATAATGATCATGAGCTATCCTGTGAGGGCATATGTACTCTTTCCACTCAGGTGTTACTAATGCCAGAGGTTTGGCCACGTCTTTGGCCTTTTGTTTATTATTATCACCAAACTTGCTGCAGTTGATTCCATACATTAGTTCAATATTTCCTGCCTTTATAGCCTTCCCTACTGAGAATTGGCTTTATATTTGATGTTTTTTTGGGCAGACTAAAGATGTCTGTATTTAAAACATGCTTTATTGTCACTCAGTATGATGTATTTCTAAAATTCCATATAAACAGTAACCACTAAGGGTCCTACTTTAATCTGAAAAACTGTAGAAACTTTGGAAACGTTATTTGTTACGGGTTTGTGATTTTTGGAGGTTGTAAAAAAAGAAACACGGTTCCAAATTGAACTGATTTATTTATACTAATAAAAAGCCACTTAACAATAATAAGGATGTACGGTTCAAAATTGATAAATTTCTTTGCACAGCACCATCATCCCTGAGCGACTGGACGCCTTCATCAACAAGTACGCTGAGCACACACACGACAAATGGGCTTTTGAAAAGGTCAGTTTATATGTTAGCCTGTTAAAAATGTGTTTGTTTACAATGAAAACATATATTTCCTTTAATTTGAGATACCTGTATTTGTGTTTAAACTGTTTGCAGATCCAGAACAACTGGACTTATGGGGAGACGCTGGACGAGAACGGCAAAACTCATCCGATGCTTCGGCCGTACAAAACCTTCTCAGAGAAGGTAAAAATGTGTGTTTCGCAGCTTCTGTCAGAAGAAATGTACAAAAAAAAACATTAAGAATTCATAAAATGACAATAAATTATTCAAAAATACACAAATCAAAAACAAAACACACCCAAAAACAAAAGAAATGATATAAAAAACAACTACTAAATACACACAACCTTCATTCCAGTGTGATTTCTATTCTATACAGTTGATGTATTCCTTTGTGTGTAATCCACTCTTTATGCTCTCAGGACAAGGAGATCTACCGCTGGCCAATCAAAGAGTCCATTAAGGCCATGCTGGCCTGGGAGTGGACGCTGGAGAAAGCGCGGGATGGCGAGGGAGACATGGAGCAGAGAGCCACCACACGGAAGATCTCCCAAACTGCTCAGGTAACGACCTGTGAAACCACTGGATTTTAACCCTGAACTATTTATGTCTGTGGTGACGAGCATTTTGTTTTCGTAGGCCACGTATGATCCGAGTCACGGCTACAGCCCTCAGCCAATCGACATCGCAGGAATGGCTTTGTCCAGAGAGCTGCAGGTAAGCCTTCATTCAGTCATCAATTCATATCCAATAATGTCCCCCACTCATATCCAGATGTTGGTAACCATTGGTAACTGGTAGAGATGTAACGATTAATCGTAAGGCAGTTAAAAATCGATTCATAGGTATCACGATTCACATCGATGCTGTGAAAATTGAATCGCAGTACTTTTTTTAACCAGCAGAGGGCGCTACCCAGAAGTGTTGGCGGTGAGCGAAATCTGCTAATACTTCCTTTCTGGCCTCCTTCTGCTCTTAAACATGTTCATTAATGATTCGTTACCCCTTTAACACCGAAAGAATATCTGTAATATTACGTGAATATCTGTAAAAGTCACGTTTTTCTATTAGCTCTGTCTGCTAGCATAGCATCTCTTCTTCACTGCAAGATATCTGCATGCCAACCGACCACTGGGTTACCAGCGCCCTCTGCTGGTCCAAACAAATATCTGACCTAAATACAGTAAAATGACTGTTTTTTTTTGTTTGTTTTTTTAGTCCAATTGTTAAGGCACAAAATACATTTTCAGTTGCACTTTTAAAAAGAAAAAGAACTATTATACAGTTTTGTATTGTTTACTATAGAACCAGAATTTAAATAATAAGCTTCTTCTTCATTTGTATTATTCCTTTATTTATTTCATTCAAGATTTATTTTTAGTTAAATTGCATTGTTTTGAATAGTTTATCAAGGAATTCTTTTGACAATGAAAAATAGTCTAGTATTTTCCCAAAAAAAATAAAGGAATATTTTTCAGTCATTTGTCTACAGTCCCATTTTGTAAAATAAATCGTGAGAGAATCGTATCGTGAACCCAGTATCGTGAATCCAATCGTATCGGGAGTTGAGTGAATCGTTACATCCCTAGTAACTGGTGACCTCTCTGTGCAGTCAATGGCTGAGCAGCTGGCAGAGAACTATCACAATACGTGGGGACGCAAGAAGAAGTTGGAGCTTCAGGCCAAAGGCAGGACGAGTGCTTTTATGATATTAAAATAATGAGAAATGACCTACATGTGTGTAACTGTGACTCAGCATTGCTGTTTAGCAGCCTCATGATTGTAGAAGCTCAGAATGCATCACTGAAGCTGGGCTTTAAATTATCATTTGTGGTGAAAACAAGTATGTTCATCATCTACATCTTTAAGCTTATTGTATTACATCACTGTAATGGCAGCATTCCAATAATTTAGCAATTTTCTAAGAAAAATCCACACAGGCTGCAGCGTAACATAGGCTGCCCTTCAGAATCACTCAGCCAATCAGAACGTGCAGGTAGGCGGGCCGTATACTCCCCTTAGGGTTAACAGTAATTTCTGTGTATTATGTACTATGAGTTTTATCTCCACATAAAGTCTCCTCTTCACTCCTCCATGTCTGCATATCAGTCCATTTACAGCTTTTTATGGTGACTTGTTACTGGATCCAGACTGATACACACCTCCATCCATCAGGTCCGACCCTGAACTATTGCCCCAGGATAGTTTCTGCTGTTTATTATTTCCTTCTTTTACAAAGTGGCTGATTTTTACTGTTTCCAGTACGTCAGCATCAGTGTCATCACTCCTGATAAACATAAAGTGATGATTTGATCACTTTTTATTACATTTTAAACCTTATTGTACTTTTTATTCACTCTTTCTTCTGTAAATGCATATGAGCCAGAACCACTCTAGAAACTTCTATTTATTACCAGTATTTGTTTTTATTGAAGGAATAGAAAATAAAAACAAATATTTGACAGATGTATGACTGTCACACTGTCCTGCATAGGGACCATAACCACTTATTAAAGCTGCTTTTTAAACCTGGTTGTTACAGTTCATTGATTCTGCTGTAACGATGATGGTCAGTAATATTCTGTACATGTGCGTGACTAACTGAAACGTGCCCTGTGCTGTGGTTAGGTGGAGGCACCCACCCACTGCTCGTACCATATGACACCCTGACAGCCAAAGAGAAGGCCAGAGACAGGGAGAAGGCCCAGGACCTGCTCAAGTTCCTACAGCTCAACGGATACGCTGTGACCAGGTAACTGATGTTAGCTAGCTAGCTGTACCTAATGTAACGGCTGCTTAATGGTGGTTACCTATGCTGGGAATAGAAGAGCATCACGTGGAATTGTTCCTTTCTCCATCCTCAGGGGTCTGAAGGACATGGAACAGGACATTTCATCCATTGAGAAGCGTTTTGCCTACGGTTTCCTACAGAAGCTTCTGAAGTGGATGGACATCGCTCAGGAGTTCATCGCTCACCTCGGTAACTGAGCTCAGACTGATTCACTGTTAGTCATGTGATAACGTGTAGAGTTCAGAGGTCACATAGACACCTCAGGTAGAGGAGGTTGGAGGGTAACTGACTGACTCATTTATTACTGATGGAATTACTTACTGACCTACTAATATAGTTACTGACCAACTGACTTATTGACTCACTATTGACTTATTGACTCACTATTGACTTATTGACTCACTATTGACTTATTGACTCACTATTGACTTTCTGACTCACATACTTACTGACATTCTCACTAACTTACTCACTGACTAAAGGCTCTATTCTCCCAATGCGCGTAATTCAAAAAAGCTGCACAGCTGTGATGTTTTTGTCAGCACGTTATTCTATTCTCCTGACCTACACACTGACCTACACACTGACCTACACACTAACCTACACACTGACCTACACACTGACCTACACACTGACCTACACACTGACCTACACACTAACCTACACACTGACCTACACACTGACCTACACACTGACCTACACACTGACCTACACACTGACCTACACACTGACCTACACACTGACCTACACACTGACCTACACACTAACCTACACACCTACATACACACTGACCTACACACTGACCTACACACCTACATACACACTGACATACACACTGACCTACACACTGACCTACACACCTACATACACACTGACATACACACTGACCTACACACTGACCTACACACTGACCTACACACTAACCTACACACTGACCTACACACTGACCTACACACTGACCTACACACTGACCTACACACTGACCTACACACTGACCTACACACTGACCTACACACCTACATACACACTGACATACACACTGACCTACACACTAACCTACACACTAACCTACACACTAACCTACACACCTACATACACACTGACCTACACACTGACCTACACACTGACCTACACACTGACCTACACACTGACCTACACACTAACCTACACACTGACCTACACACTGACCTACACACTGACCTACACACTGACCTACACACTGACCTACACACTGACCTACACACTGACCTACACACCTACATACACACTGACATACACACTGACCTACACACTGACCTACACACTGACCTACACACTGACCTACACACCTACATACACACTGACCTACACACTAACCTACACACTGACCTACACACTGACCTACACACTGACCTACACACTGACATTAAATCAAAGCATTAGAGAACTTTAATAAGTGGTTGAATGGTGTTATAGTGGTTAAGGTTGTGTTAGAAGTAAAAGCTACAGGTACACGTTGGTACAGACAGAGTTACTGACAGTCGGTTCTTCTCCATCACAGAGGCCGTGGTCAGCAGTGGTAGAGTGGAGAAGTCTCCACATGAACAGGAGATCAAGTTCTTTGCTAAGGTAACCTCACAATGTTCGGTGGAGATCAGTACTTCAATAGTATGACATCATGCTTTCATTAATGTGATTGGTTCTTTTTGGGGCAGATCCTCCTGCCTCTGGTGAACCAGTACTTTAAAAACCACTGTCTGTACTTCCTCTCAACACCTGCTAAAGTCCTGGGCAGTGGAGGACATTCATCTAACAAGGAGAAGGAGATGATTGCCAGGTACGTTAAACACATGTTCTACCTACTCTGCTGTAGTTCAGCCCTTTCCTTTATCACTGTTTTTCTGTCCCATGTCTTTCCCTGACCTCCTTTATTTACTGTTTGTGAACTTCAACACCATCTTCCTCCCTCTGTCCTCTCTTTCCTCCTGCCTCAGTATCTTCTGTAAGTTGGCTGGTTTGGTGAGACACAGAGTTTCTCTGTTTGGTAAGAAACCTGCATGGAAATCTGTCTGTGTTCCTCCTTCTACTACTACTACTACTATCCTCACCGTCTCATATTAAAGCTGCTCAGGATGATACGTTTTTATCAAATAAAGTCATAGAGATCAATAAATGGAAGATAAATTATTCACAAACAAATGAAAATGTTGAAACTGTTGCTTAGAAGTTTGTTTTAAACTCCAGTTGGAATGTGTTTGAAATCACATAGTAACGTTCTATACATCTAGTAGGCATGAGTCAGTATATACTATAGTATATACTGTCTATTATATACTATAGTATATACTGTCTATTATATATTATAGTATATACTGTCTATTATATACTATAGTATATACTGTCTATTATATACTATAGTATATACTGTCTATTATATACTATAGTATACTGTCTATTATATACTATAGTATATACTGTCTATTATATACTATAGTATATACTGTCTATTATATACTATAGTATATACTGTCTATTATATACTATAGTATATACTGTCTATTATATACTATAGTATATACTGTCTATTATATACTATAGTATATACTGTCTATTATATACTATAGTATATACTGTCTATTATATACTATAGTATATACTGACTATTATATACTGTCTATTATATACTATAGTATATACTGTCTATTATATACTATAGTATATACTGTCTATTATATACTATAGTATATACTGTCTATTATATACTATAGTATATACTGTCTATTATATACTGTCTATTATATACTATAGTATATACTGTCTATTATATACTATAGTATATACTGTCTACTATATACTATACTATATACTATACTATATACTGTCTATTATATACTATAGTATATACTGTCTATTATATACTATAGTATATACTGTCTACTATATACTATAGTATATACTGACTATTATATACTGTCTATTATATACTATAGTATATACTGTCTATTATATACTATAGTATATACTGACTATTATATACTGTCTATTATATACTGTCTATTATATACTATAGTATATACTGTCTATTATATACTGTCTATTATATACTATAGTATATACTGACTATTATATACTATAGTATATACTGTCTATTATATACTATAGAATATACTGACTATTATATACTATAGTATATACTGTCTATTATATACTATAGTATATACTGTCTATTATATACTATAGTATATACTGACTATTATATACTGTCTATTATATACTATAGTATATACTGTCTATTATATACTATAGTTATATACTGACTATTATATACTGTCTATTATATACTATAGTATATACTGTCTATTATATACTATAGTATATACTGACTATTATATACTGTCTATTATATACTATAGTATATACTGTCTATTATATACTGTCTATTATATACTATAGTATATACTGTCTATTATATACTATAGTATATACTGACTATTATATACTGACTATTATATACTATAGTATATACTGTCTATTATATACTGTCTATTATATACTATAGTATATACTGTCTACTATATACTATATTATATACTGTCTATTATATACTATAGTATATACTGACTATTATATACTGTCTACTATATACTATAGTATATACTGTCTATTATATACTGTCTATTATATACTATAGTATATACTGTCTATTATATACTATAGTATATACTGACTATTATATACTGTCTATTATATACTATAGTATATACTGTCTATTATATACTGTCTATTATATACTATAGTATATACTGTCTATTATATACTATAGTATATACTGACTATTATATACTATAGTATATACTGTCTATTATATACTGTCTATTATATACTATAGTATATACTGTCTACTATATACTATATTATATACTGTCTATTATATACTATAGTATATACTGACTATTATATACTGTCTACTATATACTATAGTATATACTGTCTATTATATACTGTCTATTATATACTATAGTATATACTGTCTATATATACTATAGTATATACTGACTATTATATACTGTCTATTATATACTGTCTATTATATACTATAGTATATACTGTCTAATATACTATAGTATATACTGTCTATTATATACTGTCTATTATATACTATAGTATATACTGTCTATTATATACTATAGTATATACTGTCTATTATATACTATAGTATATACTGACTATTATATACTGTCTATTATATACTATAGTATATACTGTCTATTATATACTATAGTATATACTGACTATTATATACTGTCTACTATATACTATAGTATATACTGTCTATTATATACTATAGTATATACTGTCTATTATATACTGTCTACTATATACTATAGTATATACTGTCTATTATATACTGTCTATTATATACTATAGTATATACTGTCTATTATATACTATAGTATATACTGACTATTATATACTGTCTATTATATACTATAGTATATACTGTCTATTATATACTATAGTATATACTGACTATTATATACTGTCTATTATATACTATAGTATATACTGTCTACTATATACTATAGTATATACTGTCTATTATATACTGTCTATTATATACTATAGTATATACTGACTATTATATACTGTCTACTATATACTATAGTATATACTGTCTATTATATACTGTCTATTATATACTTAGTTATATACCTGTCTATTATATACTATAGTATATACTGACTATTATATACTGTCTATTATATACTATAGTATATACTGTCTATTATATACTGTCTATTATATACTATAGTATATACTGTCTATTATATACTGTCTATTATATACTATAGTATATACTGTCCTATTATATACTGTCTATTATATACTATAGTATATACTATAGTATAATACTGACTTATATACTGTCTACTATATACTATAGTATATACTGTCTATTATATACTATAGTATATACTGTCTATTATATACTGTCTATTATATACTATAGTATATACTGTCTATTATATACTATAGTATATACTGTCTATTATATACTATAGTATATACTGTCTATTATATACTGTCTATTATATACTATAGTATATACTGACTATTATATACTGTCTACTATATACTATAGTATATACTGTCTATTATATACTATAGTATATACTGACTATTATATACTGTCTACTATATACTATAGTATATACTGTCTATTATATACTATAGTATATACTGTCTATTATATACTGTCTACTATATACTATAGTATATACTGTCTATTATATACTGTCTATTATATACTATAGTATATACTGACTATTATATACTGTCTACTATATACTATAGTATATACTGTCTATTATATACTGTCTATTATATACTGTCTATTATATACTATAGTATATACTGACTATTATATACTGTCTATTATATACTATAGTATATACTGTCTATTATATACTATAGTATATACTGACTATTATATACTGTCTATTATATACTATAGTATATACTGTCTACTATATACTATAGTATATACTGTCTATTATATACTATAGTATATACTGACTATTATATACTATAGTGTATACTGACTATTATATACTATAGTATATACTGTCTATTATATACTATAGTATATACTGACTATTATATACTGTCTACTATATACTATAGTATATACTGTCTATTATATACTGTCTATTATATACTGTCTATTATATACTATAGTATATACTGACTATTATATACTGTCTATTATATACTATAGTATATACTGTCTATTATATACTATAGTATATACTGACTATTATATACTGTCTATTATATACTATAGTATATACTGTCTACTATATACTATAGTATATACTGTCTATTATATACTATAGTATATACTGACTATTATATACTATAGTGTATACTGACTATTATATACTATAGTATATACTGTCTATTATATACTATAGTATATACTGTCTATTATATACTGTCTATTATATACTATAGTATATACTGACTATTATATACTGTCTATTATATACTATAGTATATACTGTCTATTATATACTATAGTATATACTGACTATTATATACTGTCTATTATATACTATAGTATATACTGTCTACTATATACTATAGTATATACTGTCTATTATATACTATAGTATATACTGACTATTATATACTATAGTATATACTGACTATTATATACTATAGTATATACTGACTATTATATACTATAGTATATACTGTCTATTATATACTATAGTATATACTGACTATTATATACTGTCTACTATATACTATAGTATATACTGTCTATTATATACTATAGTATATACTGACTATTATATACTGTCTACTATATACTATAGTATATACTGTCTATTATATACTGTCTATTATATACTGTCTATTATATACTATAGTATATACTGACTATTATATACTGTCTATTATATACTATAGTATATACTGTCTATTATATACTATAGTATATACTGACTATTATATACTGTCTATTATATACTATAGTATATACTGTCTACTATATACTATAGTATATACTGTCTATTATATACTATAGTATATACTGTCTATTATATACTATAGTATATACAGTACTGTCTATTATATACTATAGTATATACTGTCTACTATATACTATAGTATATACTGTCTATTATATACTATAGTGTATACTGTCTATTATATACTATAGTATATACTGTCTATTATATACTATAGTATATACTGTCTACTATATACTATAGTATATACTGTCTATTATATACTATAGTGTATACTGTCTACTATATAAAATACTATATACTGTCTATTATATACTATAGTATATACTGTCTATTATATACTATAGTATATACTGTCTATTATATACTATAGTATATACAGTACTGTCTATTATATACTATAGTATATACTGTCTATTATATACTATAGTATATACTGTCTATTATATACTATAGTATATACAGTACTGTCTATTATATACTATAGTATATACTGTCTACTATATACTATAGTATATACTGTCTATTATATACTATAGTGTATACTGTCTATTATATACTATAGTATATACTGTCTATTATATACTATACTGTATACTGTCTACTATATACTATAGTATATACTGTCTATTATATACTATAGTGTATACTGTCTACTATATACTATACTATATACTGTCTATTATATACTATAGTATATACTGTCTATTATATACTATAGTATATACAGTACTGTCTATTATATACTATAGTATATACAGTACTGTCTATTATATACTATAGTATAAGTATGAATAGTATGTTACTGTTAGTATGACATTTAAAACACAGGTTTATTGAGATTGTTGTAAAAGTTTCACGCATTGCATTGTGGGATGAGTAGTTCGTCACTCCACCAGACATTCAGGACTCCACATCCCACAATGCAATGCGTGAAACTTTTCCCATAAAATCAATACCAAACTGTTTACAGTAAAGGTCATTTTCAACCTTTTCCATTTGTTTGTGAGTAAATGATTTTTAATGAATTGATTAATTAAACTTTGTCTATCTGATAATAAATGAACGTCCTAACAGCTTTAAATGACTCTCTCTCTCTGTCTCTCGTCCATAAAATATTTAATGCTGTAGATTTTAGTCTGAAACCAGTTCATCTGCTTAAATAATGAATAAATGATTAAAATGATTCTAGTGTAGATATTGTTTGATCAGATTGTACCACAGTGTGTTTGATGTGATTATAATAAACCATCACATGCTTTGTTGTTGTTTTTGTGTCTGTTCTGATCACTTCAGAGTGTTTCAATGATCATAAATATTGTATTGATGGAAATGTTTGTAATAATATTAATGGAATATAAATATTGTCACCTTTTTCAAGTCTTAACATTATAATCACATTATAGGTTTTTATAGTTTATTGGGATTCTTTTTGAAAGAAACTAAACCACAAAATCAAAGCTTTTAATAAAGATGTCATTATAATATTTTATTATATTTGTTTTGATGTGAATAGTTTTGCACTGTGTGACATTAATAAATCTGTTTCTGTGTTTGAACTGATGCTGCGTTCAGGGACCGATGCCAGTGCAGTGGTGAACTGTCTACACATCCTCTCTCGCTCCCTGGACGCCAGGTGACCCAGCCCCCTGCACACGCCCACCTCAGAGCCCGCCCTAACCTGTTCTTCTTCTGTGCTTCCTCTAAGGACGGTGATGAAGTCCGGCCCTGAGATCGTGAAGGCTACGTTGCGTCACTTTTTTGAGAGTGCAGCAGACGACATCGAGAAGATGGTGGAGAACCTGAAACTGGGAAAAGTATCCAGTAGAAACCAGGTCAGCAGCTTCATCCATCCATCCATCCATCAATCAATCAGTCCGTCCAACCATCTATTAGTCCATCCTTCCATCCATCCTAAAAACCTTCTCATCCTTCCATCCAGGTCAAAGGCGTGGCTCAGAACATTAACTACACCACCAACGCGTTGCTCCCAGTCCTGACCTCCCTGTTCGACCACATCGCCCAGCACCAGTTTGGAGATGACGTCATTTGTGAGTCTGCGTCTTGTTCTTTATTCATTACTGTTGAACCAGAGACACTAAAGTCTTTTCTTCTTCTTCTTCTTCTTCTTCTTCTTCTTCTTCTTCTTCTTCTTCTTCTTCTTCTTCTCTTCTTCTTCTTCTCTTCTTCTCCTCCTCCTCCTCCTCCTCCTCAGTGGACGACCTGCAGATTTCCTGCTATCGTTTGATGTGCAGTATTTATTCTTTGGGTACAGTGAAGACTCCACACGTAGAGAAGTGAGTGAAACGTGTATTTTTTTTGTGACCATCACCAGCCCTCCCTGAGGAAGGGTGAGAAACACTTTATTAAAGGGAGAATATAAAAAGGGAGAGCAGTGTTACACCTGGGTGAGGGGGTGGGGGGGAGGTGGAGGAAGGGAGCAGGGAGGAGGGATTCAAGGTAGAAAATGTAAAGGGTGGGAAGAGTTGATTATTTTAAAGTGAGATGTGTAGTTGTAGTTGTGTTTATTATGTTGTGTAATCAAACCAGTCAGGTGACCAGTGTGTAGCTTAGCTATAATGGTGGTGGGTGTGGACAGAGGGAAGGAGTGAGTGGTAATACTTAAAACAGGTATTTAGGATCAACGTGTCTAAAGTTAAGCCCAGTTTTATCTACAGTCTAAAGGTGTTTTCACACCGAACGCGACTGAAAATCAATGTTATTGATGCGACCTCAGGTTATCTCCCCTAAAGCTACGTGACGTGTGTAATTTGAGTATTGATCATTTTAACCGTGAAAACGGAGCAAGAAGTGATCAACCCTCTCTCTCTTTCTCTCTACCCTGTCACTGGCTAGAGTTAGCGTTATGATGAATTAAGTTGAAAAGTTGTTCTTAACTTTACATTTTTTAATGTTAAGATACATCAGGTTTTGCTTTATTAATAAATACATAGTTATTTTAAATTTTATCCAAACCTTTAAAAATAAAGAGAAACTTACAAAGCTGCACTTGATAATGATGACGTGTATTTCCAGAGGTGGGTTTATTTGAGGCTGATTAGTCTGATGACTTTTATTTTGAAGCCTGAGGCTGTTGATAAATAACTGATACCTCACTCTGAGACCTGAGGATGTCCTAAAATGTACATCGTACTGGAGGCCCAACATATTCTAGATATTCAGATAGAGCTACACACTCTAGACAGGAAGTGACTATGTGTGCATTGTGTGTGGTGCAGACAGCGTCCTGCTCTTGGAGAGTGTCTGGCTCACCTGGCTGCTGCCATGCCCGTTGCGTTCCTGGAACCATCACTGAATGAATTCAACTCCTTCTCTGTTTACACCACCAAGACTCCCAGAGAGAGAACCAGTACGTGTTCCATGTTCCTCCTCTGTCTCCTCACTATACCACCACCAATAAATAGCTGTTTCATAGTCTTCTCTTCCTGTCAGTCCTGGGTCTTCCCAACCAGGTGGAGGAACTGTGCACAGACATCCCTGAGCTGGAGATCCTGATGAAGGAGATCCATGACCTGGCTGAATCAGGAGCCCGCTACACGGAGATGCCTCACGTGATAGAGATCACCTTGCCCATGTTGTGTAACTACCTGCCCCGCTGGTGGGAGAGGGGTCCGGAGAACTTCCCCGAGCAGGAGGGTCAGCTCTGCACCAACGTCACCTCTGAGCAGCTCAACCAGCTCCTGGGGAGCATCATGAAGATAGTGGTGAACAACCTGGGCATTGACGAGGCCTCCTGGATGAAGAGATTAGCAGGTTAGCATCAAAGCTAATGATTAACTCTCTCCTCACATGCATTCATGCATGTATTAGAGGAACATCTGGAAATGCATATTAATTAATAAAACCGTGCATAGACCTTAATAAATCACTGTTCAGATAGAAGTTGGTTCATGTCCCTCCCTCGACACGCCCACTTTCTACCATAAATGGTCAATGGAAGGAGCTCATGAATGGTTTTTTGCATCTAAATGAGATTCTACCATCATTAGTGGCAGAAGTGAGGAGGAAAAGACCTTTCAGACAGAGATGAAGAGCAGAAAAACAAGATGGCGTGAATAAATTAAAAGTTATTTACAGCAGTGGTTTCTGTGGTAAACGGTGTAAAATGTTTCTGTCATGACACGCTGTCACACCTGTGTTCACATTTTACGGTTCATGTACGCTACACATTCATTTTTACTTATTATGAACATTTAAATCACTGTTCACATCTATGACACAGCAGGATTGGAGATGATTGTGTGTATTAATAACTCTGATATGTGAGCACATTACATTTATGAGATGAATCTGGCTTCAATCCACCGTCGTTTTCCCACGTCTCCAAAGTGTCACAGTTGGCGTACCAGTGCACACATTATCATGCTATGTTTCATTTTATAAATCATGGACGCCACTTTCAAGCCCCATTTTTTGCATGAACAAGCTTTATAAATGAGGCCCCAGATCATTTGTGAGTGACTCTCCTGGTCCTCGTACCTCAGTTTTCGCACAGCCCATCGTCAGCCGGGCCAAGCCAGAGATGCTGAAGTCCCACTTCATCCCCACCATGGAGAAGCTGAAGAAGCGAGCGGGGAAGGTGGTAGCGGAGGAGGATCAGCTACGTATGGAGGGAAAGACGGAGGTGGACAGTGAGAACGGGACCATCAGGGACGAGTTCGCCGTCCTGTGCCGAGACCTTTACGCACTCTATCCTTTACTCATTCGCTACGTGGACAACAACAGGTATTTATTCATCAAACCCGTGGTCGTACGTCAGAGTCGTGAGCTGATGACTTTGTATAGCAGTTGTTGTTTTCTTCAGGGCGAGGTGGTTGACGTGTCCCGACCCAGATGCTGAAGAACTTTTTAGGATGGTGGGAGAAGTCTTCATTTTCTGGTCCAAATCTCATGTAAGGCTTCTTTTTTCTTTTTTTTTTTAATAATGACCAATCAGAGTTTTAACGCCGAAAACAACACAGGGTTTGTGTTTTTAGTTCATTTGGTTTGTTTTTTTCTCTTGTTTGGAGTTATTTTGTATATTTTTGAAGTATGTCTGAAGTATGACAATAATCCCTGAGTTTGTTTTTCTTTTAACTTCATTTATTTGAATATTTAAGAATTGTCTGCTTTGAATTGAAAAAAGAACAAAATATATTATTATTGATAAGGTTTTTAAAAAAATGATTAGAATGTTTAATTAAGTTTAAAGTATATTTATCTGTTTATTTATTTAAAATACCTAATTTGTCTTGTGTAATTTTTTTTCTTTACTTTAATTTATTTTCGGATGTTTTTTTAAATTTCCCCAAATTTTATTTTATTTTTTTTACTTTCTTTTACACAATTACACCATCTTCTATCTATAAAAGCAAAAAAGGTGTGTGTGTGTGTGGCCAATATCTCCCCAACACGGTGTGAGTTCGACCGGAAACTTAGTCAACGGGTTCTAAATACTCCAAGTGTGTATATCTGTTATTTTGGAGTAATTTGGTGAAGCAAAACGTTAATTTTAAGATTACAGCCCTCTCAGTAATGAGCGCGCTATTCAGGGCGCTACTTCCGGTTCCGGGTTCATGACGTCACTGTGTCGCAGTTTGTTTGGGTTTAAAAAAATATATATTAAAAACGTTTTTTGTACCGCTAAAAGTTATTGAAGTTATTATTTCATGGTTATTTAATATTATTCCCGTTATTCCAAACTTCCTTTAAATCTCGGGTCACGGACGTCACTTCCTGTTTTGTCTCATGACTGTGGGCGGCGTCTGTGCTGACGGTCATTAGCCGATTATATCACAAACATTCTGCTTCTTCAGACAGAGGAAAGTAACGTTTTAGTGTCCACAACACGGCTCTACTATGATTATTGTTTGTTCTGTGCATTATTATATTATTCTATGTGTTAATGAAGATGCTAGCAGCTACCGGGATGTACATGCTGAATGCACACAGAGCCGTTTAGAGAGAGTTACGACTTTGGTGTTGCAAAACGTTTATTGGTACTTCCGGGTCTTTTTTTACGTGTGATGGATTATGTTCATGACGCACGCGTGCATGTGTGTGAGAGATAACGCACACAGGAGATGGAGGCAGACACACACACACACAGTATTTATAATAAAAATATACTAAACGAGTGAAATAAAACAAAAAAACGAAACAATATTTATAGAAAAAAATACACAAAACGACAACAGAAATGCACAAAAATATACAAAATGACTACAAAAAACATACATCACAGAAAAATACAGCAAACAAAAAAATATATAAAAATTAGTAAAAAAAAAACAAAACAACACATTTATCATGTTCATGTCATAAAATTAAACCATATAAATCACACACACTATTTTATTTTACACCCACAAATAAACCTTTATAACAGAGTACAGTATGTACACCTCTATGTACATCCAACCTTCAAACACATACTCATTTAGACATAATTAACTCTACTTAAGCTCCTCCCACTATATGAATACATACTCCTGACGGGCACTGTACTAGTTAATATTAATTATAGAAATTGTCCTTCAATATTTTTTCCAGAATAATGTTACAAAAATAATATTCCAGAAGAATATCTTGAAGAAATTATCTTTCAACTTTTCTTTTCTTTTCTTATACATATACAGTTTTGAATTTTAATACATTTTATTAAAGAACCATTTTTAGCCTTTTTCTAGTAATTACCAGTACACACCAGATATTGTCCTCATATTATCATGTGATACAATCATTTTGACTGAATGGAAACAATAACTCCTAATAACAATAATTATGATTATTTTTGTGCGTCCCAGAACTTTAAGAGGGAGGAGCAGAACTTTGTGGTGATGAATGAGATCAACAACATGTCTTTTCTGACCGCTGACAGTAAGAGCAAGATGAGCAAGGTAAGAGCGAACCAAACTCCTCCCACTACGTCCGTTCCCTCCACCCCTTTTTAAACACGTAAAGACTAATAATGGCTCACTAACGCCATCCATTACAAGAGGAAGACCTTTAGAATCCACGCTCTGCTTTTACTTTAATAAGCCTATCAACACCTCATAAATGATTATTGAGTATTGATAATCATTTAAATCATTTCATTCCTAGCTTCCAAGGGACATTAAACTAATCCATTCCCTCAGTGGCCTCTAGGAGGCAGTGTGCAGACGTGTTGCTAACTGTGTTTTCTCCTATATATATGCTGTGGCGCGGTGGACGCTAGGCCGGGAGACGGAGAGGTTAGACTGTGTTTGTGCACGACGGCTGTGCTGACCGCATGGCACCATGAGTTTGGGGACACATTTAATCCAGTGCTCGACCACAACCACACACAGTCCAGACCCGTGTGTTTACCAAGAGATGCTCTGATGCAGCGCTAACAGATCCACACGAGAAAAGCTAATCAATGGTTCCAGACGTTAGCTCCATAATATCGGATACACACTGAAAATGTTTATGTTCAAACCACATTGGATGGGGGTGGTGTGTAGCTCAGTGGGTTGAGCGCCCGCCCCATGTACAGAGGCTGTAGTTCCTCACCTGCAGCCAGTCCAGGTTCGATTCCCGGCCTGAGACCCTTTGCTGCGTGTCATTCCCTGCTCTCTCTGATCCCTTTCCTGTCAAGCAACTGTCATATAAAGGCCACTAGAGCCCAAAAAATCCTCTAAAAAAAACCCAAAAAACACATTGGATGGTATGTGAGGGATCTATGGGCTAAGCTAACAAGCTAAGCTAATGGGCTAAGCTAATAAGTTAAGCTAATGGGCACAAAGCCAAAGTTATGTCTGAAACCAGACGTGATTCCTTCATAAAGCAGCTTGTAAACGTACTTGTTCAGATCACTACTACGTTTCTGCTTACCGGGGATACTATGGGGCGTGTCATGGCACTAACCACACCCCCACCACATTGTTCCCTCTTATTCCCTTGTGGCTAAATGATGAACTCTGTCAGGAGAACTTATCTCCATCCTGTCGATGAACACACATCCTTTCACACAGTGTTTCATCTCAGTTGCTAGTCGTATTTGTGCACTTTTAACAAACTTCTAACTATTCAGCCATGGCTCGTTTCTGCTGCTAACAACAGCTGTGTTAGCCCATTAGGCTAATTCTGATGCTGAGTGGGTGCAGGGAGCCTCACAAGAAGCAGGAAGTTGGTGAGAAAGGTGATATTTAATCCTTTTGGATCAATACGATAATCACGCGGTGAAGTATTGCGATATATCGCCAAATCAATTTGTCTTAAACCCTTAGTGATCAATATGAGCTGGTGCCACTTTAACAGGTTCATTATAAGTGAAATATAGAGCCTGATTGGAGCATCCTTGTTATTCAACACACACACACACACACAAACGATAAGTTATTACAAACGTGTGCGTGAGAGAGTTGGAAAAGCTGATTTAGCTAAACTTGTTTAATGCATTTTGTGAGTGTTTAAGCATTCGTTACTTAGTGTGTTTGTGCAAACTCAGAGGTTTCATGGTGCTCAGCTGCAGACGAGTACATGCGTGTGTGTGTGTGTGCGTTTGTGTGTGTGTGCGTGTGTGTGTGCGTGTGTTTGTGTGCGTGCGTGCATGTGCACTTGTGTGCCGCTGATCACCATCAGCCCGTAGCCATCAGGTTGGTTTGACGCTCGGTTCGTTCCCGTCCGATGAAAGTCGTGGAGCTCGTGTGACTTTGTGACGTCTGATATGTTGAAAGTTTCATCATGTAAATGTGATTTGATGTTTTTCCAGCTTCTGATGTAACTGAACTGGTTGTTTCCAGTGGGACGTTCAGCTCTGTAGCCACGTTACACACGTTACACACGTTACACACGTTACACACGCTTTAGGTTTTTCACTGAGCTGGTTGTGTCAGGGATGAGCTGGAGCTAAACATAAAACCATCACATAACTGTCATCCCATAAGCTAACTGGACTCATTTCTCCATTTCATTTGAACCATTAAGTCAATCAAGGCTTATTGGGCAACAATAGTTTCTATATTTATTGTAAATATTCAATTTTAAATTTCTCATTTGATGTTTTTTTTTATTTCATCAGTTTTTATTGCTGGCACACTATTGGTTAAAATAAATTAAACACAGAGACGATTCAAAGCAACTTAACTGTGTTTTTTTTTACGCCATAATAAATATGTTTTTATTTATTTTTATTTGCAGAGATCTCATTATAAATGTTTACTGAAATATCTTATTAACATTTATTATTGAGTGACATTTTATGATAAACAAATATCTGTGTTTGCCCAATAGAGTCTGATCTAATACTGTGATTAATTGAATTAATTAAATTAAACTTTATCTACAGTGTGTAAACCAGTGGTTCGCAAACTTTCACCAAAATCAGTCAAAAAAATTTAACATTTACTGAAAAAGGTTAAAAAAAAACAAACAAAGTAGACTTTTCTTTGACAAAACACATAAAATAACATATGACATATTTTAGAGCAGTAAAAAATAAATAATTAAGACAGGCCCTCCCCTAGGGGGTGCACCCCACAGTTTGAAAACTACTGGTGTAGAGCAGCCAGTCACACATGGAATATTTACATAAATATTAAACAACTTCCAAAAATAACAATAATAGGTTTTTGATAATAAATAAGGAATAAACCATAAAGCAGAGCAAAGTTTATAGACTACATTAACTAGACTATGACTGATTTAAATATAATACATGTTGACCAAAACTACATCAAAATATGTTGATATTTTTTCATTGACTAATAAAAACAGAACTATGATGTCATTGCCCGACCCATTAGATCTCTGAAGCTAAGCAGGTCTGGTCCTGGTCAGTAGATGATGGAGACCACTGAGAATTCCAGGTGTCACAGTGGGGTGGCAGTCACCCCAGAGGTATCTGTCATTGTGCCCTTGGGCAAGGCACTTCACCCACATTGCCTAGTATGAATGTAGTGTGTGAGTGGTGGTGGTGGGAGGGGCCTATGGTTCACTATGGCAGCCTCACTTCCATCAGTCTGCCCCAGGGCAGCTGTGGCTACAATAGTAGCTTACCACCACTAAGTGTGGAATGAAAGAATAATGTCTTAATTCTGTAAAGTGTCTTTGAGTGTCTATGATAAAGTGTTAAATAAAAGTGATGCATTATTATTATTTACCAGTGAATCTTTTTAAAAACTTTCCTTTCTTGACAAGGTTCAGGTTCAGGTGACTTTATTAGTACCTGTAGGTAGATTTATAGTGAAAAACAGAGGATAACATTAAAACTACAGACCACAAAACACTGACATAAACAGACAACACCACATCGTACTCACAGACCAGGACCAATGATCAATTACAGCATCACAGTAAAACTACTATAAATAAATACAACTATAACTTATCATTTAAAAGAACTTTGTTCTGCTCTTTAGACCCTGAACAATAAAGATCAATAAAACTAAACCAAACGTAAAGACAATAATAATTAATAAACTGTAGCAGAAAATAAATGAGCATTAGATTATTAGAGTGCATTAGATTTGCAACCAGGAACAAATGATTTACATCTACATTCACATGGTGGAAGGGTTAGGGTTAACCCCTCCCCCCCCCGTGTGTGTGTGTGTTCTGTCTAGTTCTAACAGGCTGCATTGTGTGTTATGAGTGTTTAACAGTGATGTAAATACACTTTACATTACTGTACGTGAGCATGTTGTGTAGTTGTGTAGATGCATTGGGGGCTCGTTGTGTTATGGTTATGGTTATGGTTATGGTTGTTCCCCTTTAACCGTGTTCGTCCCCCAGTCCGGAGGCTCAGAGCAGGAACGTACCAAGAAGAAGCGGCGGGGGGATCGCTACTCCGTGCAGACGTCCCTCATCGTGGCGACGCTGAAGAAGATGCTCCCCATCGGTCTGAACATGTGCTCACCTGCAGACCAGGAGCTCATCAACGTGGCCAAGATCAGATACTCACTGGTACGACTGGTGATGTTTAGGGCCCAGTTGTTCAAAAGTATCGTCTGGATTAAAACTCTCACTAGTTTTACTATCAGGATCAAATAATCTCTTTTCATTTATTGCTGCTGTTCTAATCAGATTGTTGTTGTTCAAAAGGAAAATAAGGATTCTGAAATCAGATTAGATCTCATAATCTAATCCTAGTTTTAATCTGGATCAAACCTTCAGTAGGATTTGAAGAACTTTGATAAAAAAAACTGGATTATCCTGATTTCAGGAAGGTACAGTACCTTTAATAATATACAGTAATATTCACCACATCTGTGTCATAAAAAAAACTAAAATACATTCCATATGTTCTGATTTTAACCTTAAAAAAAAAACACACATTCCACCTTTTCCTCCAAAGCAGGACGTGTGTGTGTGTGTGTGTGTGTGTGTGTGAGGTCAATGAATGAAGACACACCCCTGACTTTGTTCTGACGCCGTTGTCAGAAACTATTTTTTAACATTAACTTTGTAATTAAAGTTAGAATTAAATATTGTTGGATTTTTAACAGCTTTAGAGACGATGATTTAAATTCTACTTTATTTTTTCTGTAGTGTGAACTAGTTTATAAACTGTTAAAATCAGTTATCAATGAATAAATGTATATTTACTGCATGATTAATGTCATTTATTTCACCAGTTTGAGTTTAATTTATACCACAGTTTGTCCCTGAATCCAACAAATTCCAGATCAGATGAATCCAGATTTTGTGGATCAGAGTTATCTTAATCCTACTAAAAGTTTTGAACACAAACTGAGAATCTGATCTGGATTCAAACTAAAAGTGGATTATGGGATCTAATCTGAGCTCAGAATCCAATTTTATCTGAACAAAACATTTTCAATATCTGATCCATTAATCCTACAGATTTCCTTTGACGTCTGGAAGTTCCTTCATTCTAGTGAGAAAGCTAGGCTAGCTAAGCTAACGCTGTGTTTTCATCCTCGTAGAAAGACACAGATGAAGAAGTGAGAGAGTTCTTACAGAACAACCTGAATCTACAAGGCAAAGTGAGTCAGAACCATCAATCAACGCTGTGCAGAACTCAGCTTGTTCTTCTTCTATGGTTCCAGGTAGAGGACCCCGCCATGCGCTGGCAGATGTCTCTGTATAAGGAGATGTCTGGAAAAGCTGAAGATGCTGAAGAACCTGAGAAGGTTGTGAAGAGAGTTCAGGAGGTTTCTGCTGTTCTGTATCACATCGAGGTGGTGAGTAAACACACACACACACACACACAGTTGTTGTGTTTAGTTTTTGGAATAACAGACACTTCACTCACTCACTTGGGGCACCACCCACCCATGGTGGAGGGTGGGCTAGGGGTAGAGGCCTGTGCTACCAGGTAGTGGCAAGGGGGCGGTACTCCACTTTAAGTTGCTCTACCAATCCCTCCTATTTTAATCACACTTGGTGGGCGTGTCCTGATATGTGTGGGCCGATGGGTGGTTCCGGGCGCCTTTGGCTGGGGCTGCTATTTTTTATTTATTTTTTTATTTATTCAGTTTATTTCCGACATGGTTACATTCACTTTTTTTTTACATTTTTTTTTTCTTTTTTTTTTTTGTACATGCCAAAAAAGGAGACGAGAGAAGCATTTTGCTTATCTGGGTCCCGTCCCCACCATGATTTGTACATCAAAAATGTACATGGGTTTACATGTCTCTCTGGTCAACATTCTTAGGTTGTTCTGAACAGTCCTTTTTTGTGTAGGATTTATTCTCATCTGTAGTCAGTGTTGTCTTTTTTTTTTTTTTATTCCTCCTCCTCTCTATCGTTGTTTGTGTCGGCCTTGTTCCCTGTCAGACGTTGTTTGCATTCCTCCAGTTCAGGAAAAGTTCATCTTTTTTTTCGAAGTTTTTCCTTTTCATCCATGACGTCACCACTCCATGTCTCTGTTGGACACAAGTTTGCAGCTTGTTTTGTCTCTACCTCAAGGTTGTTGTTAGTTCTATTGGCAGTGTTGTATTTTCCACTGTTATATTTAACCATTTCTTGTATAATCACATTATTATATCTTAGTTCATAAGCAAGGTTTCTAATGTAATCCTTAATCACCCCACCACCTAGCAATTGAAATGAATAAATGACAGACCTTTTAACTCTGGTTTCCACATTGAATTCAGTGTCAGTAAAATAATCACAGTCTGAGTTTTGTTTCCAGTGTTTATATAGATCTGGGTCCATATCCATGATTACCATCAGTAATGTTGTTGTTTAGGTGGATCCTTCGTATTTTCCAAGTCTTCCATCGTTTTGATGAGGATTGGTTTCTGTTCTCTTCTCCCAGTGGTGTGATATAAATCCTGCAGTTCCTCGTCACGTCTTTAGAATCTTTCCTTCTTTTTTTATTTGGCGTGCCGTCCATGCGATGCTTGTATTTTTTTTAGTCAGGTTTTCATTAATAAAAACCTTTGTTTCCTTCAGCTTTCTTCCTTGCTTCAATAGTTCTCCTTTGAATTTCACCTTCGTGAAAGTGATTTTTACAGCTCTGTTATCATTTCTCTTTGGCAGGAGTTGATGTTGTCAGGGTTCAGGACAATGTCCTTCGACTCCAAGTAGTCAATGACCTGTTGTTCAATCGATTTTGTTTATTCGTCACTTGCGTAGCTCCTGGGTTTAATCTTTAAGCCTGTGATGATGACATCTTTCTCTCTTTCCTTTTGTTCCAACTGTTCAACCCTCGCGTTCAGTAGTTTTATCTCTTCAGCATTTCTTTCATTCTTTTCTTTCAGTACCTTTGCTTCACTTTGAAGGTTTTCCAGTGATTTTTCCAGCGACTTTTCCAACGACTTTATCTCGGCTGTGATCCGTGCAGATAGATCGTCTTTGAGATTTCGTATCATCTCCTTGACCTCTTCCAAACCCCGGATCAGGTTCCGTAGGGCCTGCAGGTGGTTTTTTAACCATTTTTCTGTTCGTCTTGGGCCCAAGTTTTATTTCTCAGGCTGTCCAGCTGCAGCTGTGAGCTGTTAATCTTCTAAGGTTGTGTTATCGCAGCGAGTGAACACACGTCCTTTCTCTCCGAAGACCAGCGAAAGTAAATACACACACCTGATGCTATACGCACCAGGTGTGTGTATTTAGTTTTTGGAATAATTTGTGTATTTTTTTCTGTTGTTTTGTGTGTTTTCTTTTTCATGTTGTGTGTTTTAGGGTCATTTTGTCACTTTGCTTTGGGGACACACACCTAGTTAGACCGATGGTCATGAGGGTCTGCTTTAGCTGTCAGTCACATATACGTCACACTACTGTATACTGTAAGTCACACTATCAGATTTAAAGGAGACATTGTTATGATACATAGTGGTTGTCTCTCGTTCTCTGATGAACTTCATTGTCTCTGAATGTGACTCAACATTTGATTGAAACGTTTTTATCCATGTGTGTTTCAGACCGAGCATCCGTTCAAGTCTAAGAAAATGGTTTGGCACAAGTTGTTGTCCAAGCAGCGGCGCAGGGCCGTGGTGGCCTGTTTCAGGATGACTCCTCTCTACAACATCCCCACGTACGCAAACCATTGTTAACTGTACATGTTTAAATAATATTATTGTTATATATATAATTGTTGTCCTTGTGCAGACACCGAGCCACCAACATGTTCTTAGACGCCTACAAGCGTAACTGGTTGGAGATCGAGGGATACTCCTTTGAAGATAAGATGATTGACGACCTCTCAGTGAGTCCACTTCCTCCTGATGATGACTCAGCTTTATGGAGGTCAAAGTGTGATGTCATGTGTTTCTTTCAAATGTTAGAAAGCTCTGGAGGAAGAGGAGGAAGAGGAGGAGGAGACGGAGACCAAACCTGACCCTCTTCATCAGCTGATCCTCCACTTCAGCCGCACGGCCCTCACAGAGAAGCTGTAATTAACAGAACATAGCGTTATGTTACATATAGAAATATAGATAATGGGTCAAAATAAAGCATGAGAGATGAATATAAGTCTGTTATTACAACATAATATGTATCAAAGTTAGTTTCTGCTGGTTTATGGTGTGGTTATGATCTCACTGAGAATCACTGTTTCCTGTTGTTCTTTCACAGTAAACTTGACCTGGACCATCTCTACATGTCGTACGCTGATATTATGGCAAAGGTAAGAACATTTCTCTGCAGCTGAGGAAAAGTTTACATTAAAATCATTTTAAATCATTGATTTAACAGAATAATGGACTGGTGACTTTTTAAGAAAACAAAAGACCATCAAACAGATGGTCACATGTCTGACAAGGTGTGACATAACTATCGACTTGTGTTACAAGAACATTCTGGAAGTGTCGTTGCCCAGCAACAGGCAGCCTGTGTGTCTACTGCACTGATTCTCAAGGTCACCTGTTATATATATATATATATATATATATATATATATCTTATAATCTTTGTGTTAAAATCAACCAAAAACAATAAAGATCAATGATGATCTAAAATCTGGATCCAACTCTTTACTTTCATCACAAGAAATCATTTTGTTTTTAACTTGTTTGATTCTTTCATAATCATCAGTTAAATAGAGGTCGTTTCACACAAAACGTCAGTTTCTGACATAAAGCTGTCAGTGAATTTATTTTTTTGTTTTAGTTTTAGTGACATTTCAACATTGTTTTCTTCTGTAAAACTACTGAACACTGAGACCAGCAACGTTATTATTATTTTATTATCTGGGTCAGAGTTCAATGGATTTCTTACTGTATTTTGGGGTTCAGGTGCTGCTTTATGGAGGTGGTGATCAGGGGGTGAGGTGGTGGTGGAGGAGGGTTTATGAGTGACTGGGGGTGTGTTCATGTGGATGGAGGCAGAGGGAAAGAAGCTGTTTTTGTGTCTGGAGGTTCTGGTCCTGATGGACCTAAACCTTCTTCCAGAAGAGAGAGATTGAAACAGTTTATGACTGTGGTGGGAGGAGTCAGCCTCAGAGTCCTGGAGGCGTTCAGGTCCTGGAGGGAGGGCAGATTGCAGCCGATGACCTTCTCTGCTGAGTAGATGATACGCTGCAGTCTGGCCTTGTCCTTGGTTGTAGCTGCAGCGTACCAGATGGTGATGGAGGAGCAGAGGATGGACTGGATGATGGAGCTGATGTTCAGCTCCACTTGAGGTCCTGAGTGATGATGGTCCCCAGGAAGCAGAAGTTCTCCACAGAGCTCACTGTAGAGTCTCCCAGGGTGAGGGGGGTGAGGGGGGCTGGGTTCTTCCTGAAGTCTGCTATCATCTCCACTGTCTTTAAAGCGTTGAGCTCCAGGTTGTTCTGGCTGCACCAGGACACCAGCCGGTCTGTCTCCACCTGTAGTCAGACTCGTCTCCATCAGAGATGAGACGATGATGGTCGTGTCGTCTGCAAACTTCAGGAGTTTGACCGACTGGTGAGAGGAGGTGCAGCTGTTGGTGTACAGGGAGAAGAGCAGAGGAGAAAGAACACAGCCCTGAGGAGATCCAGTGCTGATGGTGAACAGATTAAAACCAGTATCTTGATGTTCACATTGACCACAAACTTAACTGGAGGCTGTTTTTCCTCATTATATCTGACTGATTATAACTAATTAGTGACCACGTCATGACCTAATGATCACCATCACTAACTAGTGACTAGGAGCCTCCATCAGTGTCACAGGGCTTGAGATGAACTGGAAGTCTTTCAGTCTGTGTGTTGTGTGTTGTTCTCTGAAGCAGAGTTTCTCAAATGGTGGTTGGAGACCTAAAAGCAGGTCGTTCCATCTGTGGAGGATGTCCAGACATCAGAGCAGATGTATCAGATGTTCTTCTTCTTCTGTCTCTGCAGAGCTGCCACATTGGTGAGGAAGACGAAGGGGGAGGACAGGAGGAGGAGGAGCCATCCTTCGAGGTGCGACAGACAGAGATGGTATGGGGGGGACCAGGGGAGGGGAGACACGGGAGTCAGCGGAAAAGCTGCTCCCTCCGAGCACTGAGTGACCACCCCACGTCTGTTCCAGCACTTCAACTCTCACTACCGCCTTCTTTCCTCACTCACTCACTCACTCACTCACTCACTCACTCACTGAACTGTGCACATGCTTTTTCTGGACTCTTCGTCTCGACTCCATTTGTTTTTCTATAAATTGCATCCTTTGACTCACAGTGTCCTGCCCAGCTTTCAAAATAAAAGGTTAGATATTAATAATAATAAATACACCATCCAGAGCCATTCAGAGAGAGTTATGACAACGGAAGTTCAAAATAAACTCAAATAGTTCCTGGAAGTTATTGGCGGTCAATTTGAATCAATTGATTCCTAATGACATAACTGTGATTTCAGGTAATTTGTCGTCAATAACTGCATTGATTTACAATATTTATACAGTACACTGTCATATGCACACGTTAATAATGTATCAATATTAAATAATAACTAGTTAATAATGCACACATTAATGCTTTTAGATATGTTGATAGTAATAATAATAATAATATTTAATATGATTATTTAAACATCTAACCGCTCTAGCTTCATTCAAAGTCAACTGATCACTTCCTGGAACTATTGAACCGTCATCGCTGTAAAACAAAAATGGTCCATTATCGTGAACGGAGATGTCTAAACATCTAAACATCTAAACATCTAAACATCTAAACATCTCTGGTGGAACACAAACACAAGAGGCCAGACCACAAGGCTACACACAAACCAATCACAGATCATCAGTTTTTGTAGATCTATGTCTAACAAAACTTTATTTTGCATCATATTCATTTTAAACTTTACCGTTTTAGAACCTGTGTTCTGCCATCTTGAAATCACGTGATTAAAGACGTCATTCTGCCACCAGAGCATGTCAACACAACAGAATTCTTTAAGAGCCTTTACTATGGATGAGTGTATGTGGGATATATCTATGTTAGCGGCTTCTATGGGGCCATTATATTGTAACAAAACAATTTGTGTGTGCGTAATACAATCCTTGTGTCTGTACTTTGATACGTGTGTGTAAAATAAGCATTTGTAACGAACTGGACGGTCTGTCAACTGGTGGTTTCTAGTGGTATTGCACGAGTTACAAGTTTGATAAAATTATAGCTCACATTCGCCAAATGTATGCCAAAAAAAATGTGAGAGCCAATAAAGTGTTTGATGACACATGCATACAAACGTTAAAACAGACACACGCGACAACTTAGCAGTAAAAATAACAACTTGTTCTGCTTTTAGTTGCTTTAAATAATCAGGAAAAGTTAAAGATGTTGACGTAAACCTCTTTTGTTTACAGAAATAGCAAAAAACAGTTGTGACCAAAAATAATCTGTGACCACAGTTTACACACTCCGGTTTGGTAGTAGATGATGAAGCAGAGAAGAAGAGCTCTCCTAAGGGACCATTACCCCATAGAAGCCCATAACAGAGCGATATCACGGATATACTTATCCAGCTTCATAGTACAGGCCCTTAAACAATTCTGTTACAAAAATACAGTAATGGGGGTAGCCTTTGCTCAGGGGTGGCGCTTGGTCCTGGGTCGCTGGGTGGCGGGGTTGGCTGTGGGTTGCTCCACCGGCTCGTCTGGGTGCTTGGCTTTGTACCCTGGGTCGCACCTATGCCAGGGATTTTAGGGCGTTTGTTGTTTGTTGGGGTCGGTGTTGATCGCCTGATGGGTGTGTCCTGATATGTGCGTGCCGATGGGTGGGCTATACGGCACCAGGTGTGTGCCGTTGGTGTGCCTTCTTCTCGCGGTGGCGGCCTTTTGGTCAGTCGCGCGCCGGCAGGGGGGCGTCACCACGTGGCTTGCGCTGTCCGTGTGCTTGGGTTTACAGTAGTGGTTCTTACACATACATTGGTCTACGATGCACTGGCCTTGGACTGTGGATAAAACTGGTACTGGATCCTAAATACCTGTTTTAAGTATTACCACTCACCCAGGTGTAACACTGCTCTCCCTTTTTATATTCTCCCTATAATAAAG